>NW_024070213.1:11830740-11842603 GCF_014754425.2 Oryx dammah
GGCTGAGCCCAGCGAGGGCCGCCCCGCGGGGGCGCCCGCCCGGGATGTGAGCGCCGAGCGCGCCGGGCGGGGAGGGCGGGCAGGAAGGACGCGCGGACTGGAGGAGGAGCGGCGCCGAGCCGGAAGGCGGGAGGCGCGTCCGTTGGGCCCGCGGCGCGGCCGGCTAGCCGCCTCGTCGCTCGGGCGGGAGCGGGGCCCGCGCCTCCTCCCCGGCGCTGCGGGGAGGAAGATGGAGACGCACATCTCGTGCCTGTTCCCCGAGCTGCTGGCCATGATCTTCGGCTACCTGGACGTGCGCGACAAGGGGCGCGCGGCGCAGGTGTGCACGGCCTGGCGGGACGCCGCCTACCACAAGTCGGTGTGGCGGGGGGTGGAGGCCAAGCTGCACCTGCGCCGGGCCAACCCGTCGCTGTTCCCCAGCCTGCAGGCCCGGGGCATCCGCCGGGTGCAGATCCTGAGCTTGCGCCGCAGCCTCAGCTACGTGATCCAGGGTATGGCCAACATCGAGAGCCTCAACCTCAGCGGCTGCTATAACCTCACCGACAACGGGCTGGGCCACGCGTTCGTGCAGGAGATAGGCTCGCTGCGCGCGCTCAACCTGAGCCTCTGCAAGCAGATCACCGACAGCAGCCTGGGCCGCATCGCCCAGTACCTCAAGGGCCTGGAGGTGCTGGAGCTGGGCGGCTGCAGCAACATCACCAACACCGGCCTCCTGCTCATCGCCTGGGGCCTGCAGCGCCTCAAGAGCCTCAATCTCCGCAGCTGCCGCCACCTCTCGGACGTGGGCATCGGGCACCTGGCCGGCATGACGCGCAGCGCGGCCGAGGGCTGCCTGGGCCTGGAGCAGCTCACGCTGCAGGACTGCCAGAAGCTCACGGACCTGTCCCTGAAGCACATCTCCCGGGGACTGACGGGCCTGAGGCTCCTCAACCTCAGCTTCTGCGGGGGCATTTCGGACGCCGGCCTCCTGCACCTGTCGCACATGGGCAGCCTGCGCAGCCTCAACCTGCGCTCGTGCGACAACATCAGCGACACGGGCATCATGCATCTGGCCATGGGCAGCCTGCGCCTCTCGGGGCTGGACGTGTCCTTCTGCGACAAAGTGGGAGATCAGAGCCTGGCTTACATCGCGCAGGGGCTGGACGGCCTCAAGTCCCTGTCCCTCTGCTCCTGCCACATCAGCGACGACGGCATCAACCGCATGGTGCGGCAGATGCACGGGCTGCGCACGCTCAACATCGGCCAGTGCGTGCGCATCACGGACAAGGGCCTGGAGCTGATCGCGGAGCACCTGAGCCAACTCACCGGCATCGACCTGTACGGCTGCACCCGCATCACCAAGCGCGGCCTGGAGCGCATCACGCAGCTGCCGTGCCTCAAGGTACTCAACCTGGGCCTCTGGCAGATGACGGACAGTGAGAAGGTCAGGTGAGGGCGGCAGCACCCGTCCCTCCCGCGCCCCCCACTCCCAGTCCCGCCCTGTTCGCCCTCCGGCCGCGGACGCGGTGGGGCGATGACCGGAAGCCCCCAGGCTCCCCTCCCCTCTTCCCTTCTCGTGTGTCCGGGGTGGGGGTCCCTCCCCCGCCCCTCTCCTGTTCCCGGAGGGTGTGGAGATGGACCCGCCGCCCACCACCCACTCCTCCCGGCGGGGGTCCGGAGGAGGGACTGAGCTACTGTGTCCGCGCTGCGCCTGGAAGTGGGGGTGGGGGTGGGAGTGAGCAATCCCTCCAGCCCTGGGGAGTTGAGGAAAATGTCTGCCTTCACTTAAGCTTTCATTTGAATACTGTGATCTGGTTTTTATTTCGAAATGTATAAAAGCAAACCCAACTACAACGGCCTTTTCACCCTTCTTCCACTTTGTAACTAATCCCAGTCTCGCCTCATCGCTCCTCTGACAGCACTCTGCTACTCACGCTCATTTCATTCGTATTGTCTCTTTTTTTATTTTTTGAAGAAACTTGACATCCACTTGTCTCTTTTTTTTCTGCTGAGTATATTCTATATATTATATATATATAAGTTATATATATATATATATACACACACACACATATATATGTCTGGCTACCTCGTTTTAGTTTACTTTTTTCTCTGAAGCCCTGGAATTCTACAAGAGAGATATTTTGAGACTGAAACATTTTTGTGCCTGGACTGGAAAGATGCCCATTGGGTTTGTACGTCTTTTTTCGTTTTGGCTTCTTCCCAAACCCCATCCATCCAGTGTTTCCCACTTCACATTTCTGGCTCTTATTTTTCTTTTTCTCCTTGTCCATAAGCATTTGAGGAATCAGCCCATGCTCCTAAATCTTGACTTAATTTATAGCACAAATGTGTGGGAGACATGAGAGTCGGACTGTTGTTTTTTTTATTTGGTCTGTCTGAGATGCAGATTGTGTCTTGAAAATGATGATTATATATGCAAAGTCTGCCCTGCCCTCCCTCTCTTCCACATTTCCCCACGAAAAGGTCACAGTGAGGCTTCCTGTAGGGAGCAGAGGAGCTGGAACTGGCACTGGCTTAGAGAGGCCTGGGGCCCTGGTGTGAAGGGGAGGAGACTGAAATTCATGTCTTATCTCTATTCTGTTAATAAAACAGGTGTTGGTAGGTTTTTTAAAAATTCTGTTTCTAAATGGAGGAATAAACGCCTTGCTTTATTTTGGTGGGGGTTGGGACTTGTGGCTTTAAAAAAAAATGACTTCTGAGTAGGATGTATATTTTTCGGTTGGAGTTTTTTGTTCGTTTTGTTTATTTTTTTTAGAATCCTCCACAGAAACATGCGAGACCATGGAGTTAAAGAAACCCAGAGACCTTTATCAATTAATTGTACTGTTTGTGAATTTGTATAAATAATAACAAAGATCCTCTTAAAACGTTTATATTCTTACAGTAAAAGGTTAAACTGATATTTATATAATAAAAGAGGAAATATGAAGTATGTTTTTTGAAAAAAAAGCCTTGTATCTGAATTATTTTTAAGGTAGTGTGTTTGGGTCCAGGCCAAAGTAGGAGGTGGGTTTGCATCTCAGAAGTAAAAGATGCAGGGTTCGGTGGAGCGTGTGGGGTGTGAGTAAGCTTGTGGTGAAAAATTTATCCTGTATAAAGTTTACTGCTGACATCTAAATGTTCTGTTGCTAGAAATGTGATTAGAATGGAGATTTATATCATTTCTGAACTGTCAACAACATGGAAATTTAAAGAAACTGAACAAAATGAAACTTTTGTAAGAGTCACAATTCCACCAGGGTGGCCAGTTTTTCTCCACAAGGACATGAGACCTAGGGGACATGTTCGAGAAATGGGTCATGAGATGTGGAAGTGGGAAGAAGGATGGGTTTCTTGATCCCTAGAGGGTATGGGGGAGGCTGCGAGAGGGTGGGGTGGGCACCAGGGCCATTGTTGTTGGTAAAGTTAAGGGCACTCAGGCGAGCCGACTGAGCCTCAGAGGGAGCCATGGGCAGGGGAGGGGGGCACCGGGTCCCTCCTTAGCATTCTCCACCAGCCCCACTGAGTCGGTGGGGAGGCGGGCCTGGAGTTCTTGCCTATTTGCATTTTAAGAAGGAGGCGGGCCTGGTGTTCTTGCCCATTTGCATTTTAAGAAGGCGGTCACTCCATCGACTCTGGTGGGGTCTTAGCCTGCACTGGGGCAGAATACCAACCAATTCCAGCAAGGAGCTCCCTTTGGTAGACAATAACTAAATCATCTGACACCCTGTGGTTGGGCTGTGGAAACAGAAGTGTATGTAGTGAGGCTGTTCATATTCCTGGTTTCACATACGCCTGTCTGGTTTTAATACTGATCTCAGAAAACGCTGGTCTGAGCAGCACAGCACTTTCCTGGATCCACACCTCTTTCCAGGAAGAGAGCAAGAACCAGGTTTCTCTTGGGGAAGATTGTTTTGTAAAGTTTCCAAGCTCGCTGCTCAGGCCGATCACAAAAGCGGCATTGTTCCTTTTTGGAGAGCTTTCACAAGTGGGTCTAATGGAGCCTGACACTAGATCCATCTTCCTTTTCTTTGGGGAAGGTGTGGATCTGTCCCTTTCCTCTTAGGTTTCAGTGCTTACTGCCTGGGGAAAAAATGTGTGAACCCTGGTGAGGACAAACTCTGAATCAGGGTCAGCTTTCTGATTCAGCATTTGCCTCTACAGCTCCCACAAGCAGTTGAGTTCTCAGACTGGTTGTCTTCTCCCAAGAGACTGCAGGGCTGTACAGATTCAGCCAGTAAAAATCTGGGCACCTCCTAAGTCTTAAACTCTGTGGTCACCTCTCATTTAATAGGAAAAGTAATCTGCCAACTATAACCGGAAGGTTTTTCTGCTTCTCTGTTTGTTTTTTACTTTCAAAGTTAAATATAAGCTTGATTCAAGGCTGGTAAGTTAATGTTTGGAAGTTAAGATCGGGGGCCTAGTTCCTCATCCTGAACTGGGCATACTTCAGAATCCATCTGGAGCGTCTCTGGCAAACAATGAACAAACCTTCTTCCATCAGAGGCGACTGTCATCCCTCAACGTTTTGGGACGGAAAGAAAGGAATTGGGGTTGAGAACCTGTGCTGTGCTTTGCCTGTGCTTGTACACATCTAGTCCTCAAAGTGGCCTGCTGATAGGTACCCTCTTTTCCAGGTAAGAATACTGCTCGCCTTAAGTCAGCCAGCCACTGAGTCTAGGCCCTTTCTGCTCCCCAAGAAGGATCAAATACTGATTGCACCTTGGTTTCATGGAAGGTGACCTCCCAGAAGTGAGTGCTGGCTGCCTGAATCCAGGATGGACAAGCTCAGGCCACAGGGCACCACTTGAAAGGGAGAAGTGGGTTTGGCCTCACCATACCAACAGGAATAGAAGGGGATGCTTTTAAAGAAGAGCAGCACTTAGAACTCGAGTGGATACGTCATTTGTGGGTGGTACACACGTTAAGAGGCACTGCAGGGCAATTTTTAGAATAACAGAAAAAAACCTGGCTCGGGTGTTTGCTGAAACTTCAGAACTGACAAACCAAAACAGGAACTTAGTGTCAACCTTATCGTCTAGAAGCAACAAACCTCAGTAGGAACTGTCTGGGTGGCAGTCAGGAAAGGGTTCCCCCTGCTTATCTACAACTCATGGGGCAAGAGCGTTGAAATGCCTGCTTAAAAGATGACCTAAGCAAGGGCAGGGTTCAGGCAGCACCTGCAGCCCTCCAGGACCACGACAGGCCCCTAGCTAAGAGTGCTTGGTATCCTGGAATAACTCCCCTCCCCAGATTCCTTCCTGCCCAATTCCTCCATCCTAAGGTGCAGGGGTAGGGGTCAGGGGCGGGGGGCCCACTTGATTCATTTGAAGTTTGGCAGCAGTGACAAGGATGCTTGCTCAACTTATGGTACAACCTTAAATAGTTCAGAAAATTCAAACTGATCATATGCTTTCATGATTCAAATCAGCCAACAGAGATCTGAAAAAGCAAAGGTTCCTTTTATGGAAGGTTTTTTTTTTTTTTTTTTTAATGTTTATTAGGCTACGTTGAGTCTTACTTGTACCATACATGTACTTGGTTGCTCTGAAGCATGTGGGATCTTAGTTCCCTGACCAGGGGGACCAGGGATTGAACCCACAACCCATAGATTAGCAAGGCAGATTCTTAACCACTGGACCAGCAGGGAGGTCCCAGCAGTTTCTTTTTAAAGCTAAGAGCCTTCTCTTAAATGGAGACATATGATATGCAAACTAAAGCACAGCCTTTCTCCCTCCCCGCCCCCCCCACTTTCCCACAGCGGCTACTAGACAGGTGCTGATCTCCAAATATTAGTAAAATCTTTTCCTTCTGACTTAGAGAATTTGAACTCAGGTTTTCAAAGCCAGAGAAGAGGGTCAAGGACCTCAGGGAACACCGTGTTCACAAAAAATTTGTGCTGAGTCGTGTCCAACTCTTTGCAACCCCATGGACTCTAGCCCACCAGGCTCCTCTGTCCATGGGATTTCCCAGGCAAGGATACTGGAGTGGTTGCCATTTCCTCCTCCAGGGGATCTTCCCAACCCAGAGATCGAACCCCCATCTGGCAGGCAGATTCTTTACCACTGTCCTGCCTGGGAAGCCCAAAGAATTTTGTTGTTGTTCAATCACTAAGTCACGTCTGACTCTTGGTGACCCCATGGACTGCAGCATGCCAGGCTTCCCTGTCCTTCACCATCTCACAGAGTTCGCGCAAATTCATGTCCATTGAGTCCATGATGCTAGCTAATCATCCCCTCCTCTGCTGCTCTCTTCTCCATTTGCCTTCAGTCTTTCCCAGCATCAGGGTCTTTTCCAATAAGTTGGCTCTTCACATCAGGTGGCCAAAGTATTGGCACTTCAGCATCAGTCCTTCCAGTGAATACTCAGGGTTGATTTCCTTCAGGATTGAGGAGTTTGATCTCCTTGCAGTCCAAGGGACTCTCAAGAATCTTCTCCAGTGCCACAATTCAAAAGCATCAATTCTTCAGTGCTCAGCCTTCTTTATTGTCTCACATCCATACATGATTACTGTAAAAACCATAGGTTTGACTGTAAGGACCTTTGTTGGCCAAGTGATGTCTCTGATTTTTAATACGCTGTCTAGGTTTGTCATAGCTTTCCTTCCAAGGAGCAAGCGTTCAATTTCATGGCTGCCATCACCGTCCAGTGATTTTGGAGCCCAAGAAAATGAAATCTGTCACTGTTTCCACTTTTTCCCCATCCATTTGCCATGAAGTGATGGGATCAGATGCCATGAATAACACCCTCTTATTGAGAGATCAGATTTGTAACCAAAACCCAGACCTCCTACAGCTTCTGACAGCAGCCCCTCTGCTCCCAGGACCCTGCTGTGGCCACGGCGCCAGTAGTGGCCCCTCTGCTGCCCTCCTCCCCCTGCATCAGTTGTCACCCCTTTAAAAAGCTAATTCTGTGCCTTTACTAGAGGGCAAGACCTAAACTGTGCCAATGTGACCCATGAGGAGTCAGGCCTGGGGCTTTGTGGATCCTGGGAAGCATAGGATTAGAAATTGGAAGCCAGTGCCCGGGCAACACCTCTGTCTCATCTTGTCGAGGTCCTTGTTCAGAGTGGGGAGCAAGTGACAGTTTTTGAAAAGTGAATGTTATCAGACAGAGAAGACCTCATATTTGGATCCATGCCAACTATTAACAACTTAGAATGTCTCCAGGGTGAGTGCACAGCTGGGAGAAGAGCAGACATTTCGGTCTCGGATGGAAGATGGGTATTTCCAGACATTGCACCTTTAAATGTCCACACCTGGTCAGTGTCAGCCCTTTTGTCTTTTCCAGGAGTGGCTCTGACATTGCCTGCTGGAGCTGCCTGTACCGAGTGCTGGGTACCACACTCAGCCCCTCCTTCAGTCTAGGGGCAAGACCAGGAGACACAGCCCCAGATGGGGTATGTTAACGCCACCCCCTGCAAGTAAAACAGAATCCACGTGGAATTCCTCTACCTCCTGTTCATTAACACAGAGACGTGCACATACTTTCTTAAAAGAAGACTTAAAAGCGTTTTATGAGCTCATCACCCTTCCACTCTGTGTAAAGGACAAATGCCCCATGTCTTTGTGTGTTCACTTTCATCTGTGAGTGTGAACAGCCTCCCGGTCACACATGCCGGGCAGAATTGAGTGGGATGTGGACGCCGCTCCCGGATGCACGGAGTTGGGACCGTGTGCAGCTTCCCAGTCTCACAATTCCTGTTTTCCCAAATCTGGTAGATACTGGACATTTCATTTTAGAAATGGGGAAGGAGGCTTGATGAGAGTGAGAGACCGTGCCCAGGTGATGGCCCCAGGCGTTCCCCATCAGCGAGGAGCCAGATCCTGGTTGTTGAGCTGTTGCTAAACAACACTGGACACCGCGTCCCACTTCTGAAGGAGCTGAGCGGAGGAAGCACCCTGAATGCTGAAAGTTTTGGTTTTGGGGCCTCTCCACGTGGCATGTGGGATCTAAATTTCCTCCAGCAGTGATCTAACCCATGCCCCCTGCAATGGAAGCGTGGAGTCCTAACCATGGGGCCACCAGGAAAGCCCCCTGTAAGTTATTACTACTAGTTAATAAGTATTACACTGGGCAGACTCAAACGCTGTGTCCAGCATTTTGCAAGGAGCTGGAAAGCTTGTGTAAAGAGTTGGTCAACGGGGTTAGGGTACCGGTCCCCGAATCTGTCCCCCGCTGTCCTTCAGCACACGAGCCAGCCCCCCAGCACTGCTGTGTCACAGACACTGCAAACACCTCCACGCTGAGAAGTCACAGCCCAACACGCCACACACTCCGGGCTGCCCAGCTCACAAAGAACTGAGTTGTGGGAACATGGGCTGTGTTCTTACCACTCAAGGATCGAGGGTCTTGACTTTCCAGGTGTTTTACCTACAGATCCCTCTTGTCCTGAGAGTAAAAGGGTCTAGTAGCTCCCATTGACAACCACTTCTGTCTTGCACTCCTTGGTGGACGTAACCAGGCTCACAGTGCTGCCGGAGACCATCCCCCCCACCCCCATATCAGGGTCTGAACAATGGGAATGGCACCTCGGGGAAAGAGTTGAGTCCAGATTCATTTTTTATAACTAGCGTGAAATTATTCCACGTGGCTTGGGAAGCATTGTTTTCCTGGTCTAAAAAGATCAGGAAAAGTATCTACTACAAACGTCCGTAATAACGTTTCTCCTTAGGAAATCTTTACCCCAAACGGGCAGTTCTATATGGACACTCGTGCACATTTGTGTTGGAATAGCTACTGACTTCTATTCTGCTTTTTGAGAAGCAGTCTCTAAATAGAGAGGAACCCCCAAACTAGTACTGATACTCCTCAGAATCTTTAGTAAAATCACTGAGGCCAAAATTTGACAGATGGGTAAAATAGGGGAATTGTAACAGCTAAACACCTCAAATTCTTAGCCTTCTCAGATGGAAGACAAGTTGACTATGGCTTTCAGGAGACATAAGAGACTTGGGTTCGATCCCTAGGTCAGGAAAATCTCCTGGAGTAGGAAATGGCAACTCACTCCAGTATTTCTGTCTGGAGTATCACTATGGAAAAGAGGAGGCTCGTGGGCTACAGTCCATGGGGTAGTAAAGAGTCGGACATGACTGAAGCAACTTAGCATAGCACATTTTAAACTTTAACTTCATGGCTCAAACCCTACTGCTATGAACTACCAAAAAGAAAAGAAAAAATGAAAAAGGGCCAGCAAGTGTGCCTTGAGCAAACCATATGAAAATACCTAATTAAAGTGACAATTTCTAGCTCTTCTAATTCATTTCAAATGGGCAATCTTTAGAATCTTTAAGAGACCTGTGAAAACAGTAAGGCTGAGTTCCGTGGTCTGAACTTTGTCAAGCTCCCAGTTTGCTGCCGCCGGAAGCAGAGAAAGGCCTTGGGGAGTTTTGAGCCCAGACAGGATGACAACTGGGCTTTCCAGCTCCCTGAAGTCCAGACACCTGTCAAGGGGCGACAGAACAGCATAACCCACGGGAGAGGCAGCTGGTCTATCTTTCCTCCACACAGAGGGTCCAATTCTCAACAGGTTCACAGGAGGACCCCTGGAAATGCACTCCAGTAAGCAGGGCACAGGGTTGAGCAGCAACAGCCCCGCCCCTTCTTGCTTCAGAATCGAAACCGTGTCCACACAAGTTAGGAGACAGGTCACAGGTGGCCCCTTGTGAAACGCAGGGGTGGAAAGTCATTCTCTCCTCCTGGGTTGCTCCTGGACCTCCACCCCCTCTCCCCCAACCCTCTCCCACCTGTTCACCCTCTCCACTGGGGTGTGGCCCTGGGCCATGTCCACACCAGTGTCAGAGCCCGGGGTCTGGCCTCATGCTTTCCTTTACCCCAAGTTCACTAGGATTCACTGGAGGGCAGAAAAGTAAAGTACCATTCATACAAAATTCTATGTATTTGTTTTCCACGTGGAAACTACGACCATCTTTATCCACGGCGCCTGTGAGCTTCGCGTCCCGCCAGCAGGTGGCAGCGTTGTCTGTGACCTGCTGCCCAGTTCCGAGCACCCAACAGAGAGCTTCAGAGCGGGAGAACCTCACCCCTCCAGAAAGATGACACGGAATTTTCCAGTTTCAGCCGGGTCAGGGATCCCCGTCCCGGGCACGGTGTTCGTGAAGCAGGTATCAGATGCGCCCGAGGACGGTTCCCTGATGTCGCTGGCGGGAACCAAATGTCACTGTCTAATTTCAGTTTATGACCATCATATACAAATTAGATTGGCATATTCAGAGAGTTGGAGGAGGCAATGGCAACCCACTCCAGTACTCTTGCCTGGAAAATCCCATGGATGGAGGAGCCTGGTAGGCTGTAGTCCATGGGGTCGCTACTAGTCAGATATGACTGAGCGACTTCAGTTTCACTTTTCACTTTCATGCATTGGAGAAGGAAATGGCAACCCACTCCAGTGTTCTTGCCTGGAGAATCCCAGGGACGGGGGAGCCTGGTGGGCTGCCATCTATGGGGTCGCACAGAGTCGGACACGAATGCAGCAGCATTCGGGGGGTTGGGGAGAACAACTTGGGAAAATGTTTACCTTCATACATGGAAATATCCATTTTAACAGGAGGAGCAAAGGTGCTGGCTTTTTTCAACTACAAAACTAGAAAAAAATAGAAGTGTACTATTTGTGATGAAAAATTCTAGAACTCCTTGGAAAAGAAACAACTGTTTTAAAATTTGGGGAGTATCAATTCTTTTGTTTGTTTGTTTGTTTTTTTTAATCAAAATGAGTATCTTCTAAAGGAACCCATGCACGTGAGAACGATTAAAAGCCCTGATAAAGCAGCGAGGGTCTCACATTCCTAGACTTCTCCTGGGGAAAACAGGCATTAGGAAAAGGCAGCAGAAAGTAAGACAAGGAGAAAGAACTTCTGAGCCATAAAATGCCACACGAGGGACAGGCTGGGGGCTCCTGCCATCTTGGTCTTGATCATCTGGCCACAGCAATGGAGGCAAGGCTCCAAAGGGCAGCTGGCACAGACATGGGATAAAATCGTGGAAGCCGGGAGGTGGCCGTGCCTCGCCAGGCCAGCCCAACGAGGCCCGGCCCCCAGCCTGGTGACACCAAAGTGGTTTTTGGTTAGGAAATGGGAGAAGAGAAAGGAGAAGTTTCTGGAGCTCAGGGCCCAGGCCTGCAGCTGATCACCACTCCTGCCAGTGAGAAGGCTGAACCAAAGCAGAAACCCTCTGGGCAGCTCCGTGGACTCTCAGGCCGAAATACATCACTGTCAGCGACCCGCAGAACACATAGATTCAGGGAAAGAACCCAGATAAAGAAAAGAGGACACAGATCACTCACTCACGGCAAGCAGAGGGGACCAGGTGAGGTAAGGGCAGAGCCAGCCTGGTCCCCAAGAGGGGTTGGGGGTGTTCATCTCCACAGAAGGGGCTGGGAGCTCGGGTTTTCAAGAAGAGAGGCCTTCTTCTCTGATTGTGTCAAATCAGACACCAGACAAAGATTCCAGT
Source organism: Oryx dammah (assembly GCF_014754425.2). NCBI lineage: Eukaryota > Metazoa > Chordata > Mammalia > Artiodactyla > Bovidae > Oryx > Oryx dammah. The sequence goes on from NW_024070213.1 coordinate 11,842,192, forward strand.
TACAGTTCCCAGGCTGGGAGTAAAGTGATAGGTTCCCCTGTGAGGTGGTGGGTCTCCTTATAAGGTGGGGGTCCTCCCTGTGAGGTGTCGGGTCCCCCTGGGAGGTGAGGGGTTCCCCTGAGAGGTGTCGGGTCCCCCTGTGAGGTGCTGGTTCCCTCTGTGAGGTGAGGGTCCCCCTGAGAGGTGTTGGGTCCCCCTGAGAGGTATTGGGTCTCCCTGTGAGGTGGGGGGGTCCCCCTGTGAGGTGAGGGGTCCCCCTGAGAGGTGTTGAGTCTCCCTGTGAGGTGTTGGGTCTCCCTGTGAGGTGTTGGGTCTCCCTGTGAGGTGAGGGGTCCCCCGTGAGGTGTTGGGTCTCCCTGTGAGGTGGGGGTCCCCCGTGAGGTGTTGGGTCTCCCTGTGAGGTGGGGGGTCC
>NW_024070213.1:11842613-12025903 GCF_014754425.2 Oryx dammah
GGGGGTCCCCCGTGAGGTGTTGGGTCTCCCTGTGAGGTGGGGGGTCCCCCTGTGAGGTGAGGGGTCCCCCTCCCAGGCCTCAGTCATTGCTGTCCCCCTCCAGGCCCTCACTGTCGTCAGGACGAAGGTGTCCCCATCCTGCAGGGAAAATCAGCCGGCCTGACAGTGTCCTAGGGATGCTGTAACGGCCCCTATGTCCTGAGGCTCCACTGGCCTGGACTCTGACCCTCAACCCCCAGGAGTGGGGTCTCTGTGCCCTGTCCTGGCTGTGAAGGTCTGGCCGGCACGCGAGTCATCCTTCCGTCCCTGGCCCAGAGACCCCGGCACAGTGAGCAAAGCCAGGCGGCCGCACCCACTGTGCACTCACCCCTCAGCTCCCTCTGTCCACTCCCTCCTCCCCACAAAACACAGGGGCCACTTGAAGTAGTCCATCCGGCCAGCCGCCTGCTCCCTGACTCCGCGGAGATGGTGACGGGGTGGGCACCACCTGAGGCAGGCAGGCCACAGCCTCTTGCCACCTCCTGACCCTGATGCCTGGAGAGAAAGCCCCACGAGGAGCCCCCACGCCCGGGGGTCGGTCCCCTCTCCCCCATCTGCTCCTCCCCCTGCACCTGCTGGGGACCTCACGGGGCTGCCGAGGAGACCCACTGGGTAAGTGGCCGCCAACACCTTCCCGCCCTCCCGGAGCCTGCCCCCGGCCCGCTGGTGCTAATCCACGCACAGCTCAGCTCAGCGGCTCCGCTCCCCTAAGCCCCTGATAACGGTTTTACTAAAATCCTCTTTTGATGGAAAAAAACCCCAGCTGGACATTTCAGGCCTTGCACAACGTCCAGGCCTGCGGGTCCCCTTCCCACTTCACAAAGGCCTCTAATCAAGTGGAAAATGTGCTGGAGGCCAGAGGTTGGCTCTGCAATTATTTTTGAAGGGATTACGGAGAAGAATAGGGGCAGCGATGCCCTCCCCACTTTGTTTTCCGCTGGGTCCCCGATGGAGACACAGGGGGCCGATGGCAGCCGCCCAGGGTCTTACCTCTTCTTCCCCGGAGGAAGAAGGGCAGCTTTGAACACTGTGACTTCGGGGAGACGGGGGGAGGCTGGAAGCAACACGCAGGCCCTATTCTGACCCCCGTTTAAGCCCCTATTTATAAAGCCACGGTGGGGCAGGCTCCCGTGTGCGGGGAGAGCCCTCATTCATTAACCTCTAACCCTGCTCTGAGTGCAGAGGGGAGGGTCCATACGCTGCGGGGATTGCGAGCATTCAGGGGGCTTCCCAGGCTTTGCAGGGCAGAGGTCATGTTCCCAGTCTTGCCGGGTCTCCTCCCCCTTATTTATATACACTGACCCTTCCCCTCACTCTGAGCAAATATCCAAGAAACTCCTAATGCACAACACGGATAAGAATGCAAGATGCCCACCATTCTTATCAGGCTACTTGGGATCTTTGTTGAGAAATGCATGATACGGAAGGGGATGTGCCCTCCCTGTGCACTGGGAAGGACCTTTTCTGACATCATGCGTACAGGAATATTCCTTATAGATTAACTGCTGAAGATGAGCATCTCGGGTTGGCCTTCTGTTTTCATCCTTCTGTTTCAGCCTAGAGAAACCTCATCCCTCCAGACCAGCTGGTTAGTGATGTATGCAGATCCCTAGTCAAAAGGACACAATCGCAAATTCCTAAACTCACCCTGGGATGGTCAAGGATTAGGCTGTTTGGCTCTGAGAGGTAGAGGTCAGCATATATTTCAAAATAAATACCAGGCTGAGTAATCATTTTCAGATCCTTTCTTCAAAGTCGCTGAAATGACTTTTGGTCAAAACAAACAAACAACAACTACTAACAGCAAGACAACAACCCTGGCCTGTTTTCATCAGTATAAACGACTTGCCAACAGATTCTGCCTCATTGATTTTCCAACGCTCCTGCAGAAAGACCTTAAACCATCAAAAAGTAGATGGGGAGAAACATGACGATTACATTTAGGATATTACACCTAACACGGCGCAGATTCGACCCCAGTATTTGATGTTGGCCCTCCTAGTGCCTTTGGTGGGTATGACAGGAAAAAGGGAGCACAGTCTGTCTGGACCCGCTGGGGTCCTTGACCCAGATCATGACAAACAGGCTTGCAGAATCACTGCTGCTTGTTATCAAAACTCAACAGCCTTCTCCAGGAATGAATGAATAATCTTCACCCTGCTGGAGAAGAAGATGAACTTTGAAAAAGTGCATGGCAGGAGACAGTGGACCACCTCTGAAGCAGAGCTTGAGGGGGCCCGACTCCCGAAATAAGAGCAAATCACAAGAGAAGCCTGCCTTTCACGGGAGGGCTCCCAAAGCCTCCTCCCCTGACACACTTCCTGAGTCACTGCCCAGAATGCCTGTTTACTGCAGTCCTGGGCTTATCACCCTCATTTTCGGATTCATCGTTCTCCTTACACTTCTCCATCCTTTTAACAAACTCTGTGGAACAAAAGATCAGTTGTTTTCAAAGTCGCTCTTTCAGGACTTCCCTGGGGGTCCAGTGGCTAAGACTGCGCACTCCTAGTGCAGGAAGCCTGGGTTCCATCCCTGATCAGGGAACTAGATCCCACATGCTGCAACTAAGAGTTCGCAGGCTTCAACTAAAGATGCTGGGTGCTGAAACTAAGACGTGGCACAGCCCCCCACCCCCACCAAAATATGTGTTAAAAAAAATAAGCCATGAGACTTTCCTGATGGTCCAGTGGATAAGAATCCACCTTGCAACACAGGGGACACAGCTCGATCCCTGGTCCAGGAACTAAGATCCCACACGCCACAAGGCAACTAAGCCTGGATGCAATTAAGACCTGACAGCAACCGAAGAAATGAATATTTAAAAAAAAAAATCATCCAGAATAGAAAACTTTGGATGACAAAGCTGCCCTTCAACCTCCATCTGAAGCCTTGTCCCTCCCCCCAGGGGCTCTGGTGACAGTGACCGTATCCTTTTGGACCCAACTCCAGCTTTCAGAGTTGCCAACAGTAGTGAGGTGATACATACCCCCAGTTTGGGGCTGATAATATTATCCTTGGGGCTTCCCCAGTGACTCGGGGGTAAAGAATCTGCCTGCAATGCAGGAGACGCAGGAGATGTGGGTTCGATCCCTGGGCCGGGAAGATCCCCCAGAGGAGGAAATAGCAACCCACTCCAGTATTCTTGTTTGAAGAATCCCATGGACAGAGGAGCCTGGCAAGCTACAGTCCATGAGGTCACAAAGAGCTGGACAGAATTGAGCAACTGAGCACTCAGTCTTATCCTTGGTCTGTATAAGATCTTGAAATTAAGCACTAGCCAGCCTGGGTGAGACCCCCAGAGGGTCCAGAGTAATCAGGCCACTGAAGCCCTTTCCCCGGCTCCTGCTCCAGAACCTCTCCCAGGTCCCCTCTGGAAGGACAATGAGTCCATCCACGTGGAGGTGACAGTCGAGCGCAGGGCCCATAACGCCTGAACCCAGCTTTATCACTTATGGAGCTAAACTCGCTTAAAGAGTCTGTAAAACCCTGACAAGTATCCCTTCTGACCAACCTGTACAGCATGGGTACACATCATAGGAGCCTGCTGGTTTATTGGGATTAATTGCTAACTAATAGTTAAAATGCTAGAGTTTATGAATGACTTGTTAAAAATACAAATGAGCGTGGGCTCAAGGCTCTCCTTTGCTTAGTAAATATTTATTTGGCAGTAATGGTGGTGGAGGCCCCGGGCCAGGCAGGGGGTGGAGGCCCCTCCTCAGTGGGGGAGAAGGAAGAAGCCGAACTGGGAGCCACCCCCAACCCGCACCTGACTGCTCTGCGCTGCAGCCAGGACCTGGGGACCCATGGGGGAGTGCCTCCTGTGTTTTCGGGGAAACAAAGTCAGAGAGGGGGGTCCCTGCTACCAGGAGGGCTCGGTGCAGGAGGCCGGGCTGCAGCCCAGGAAGGGAGCCGAAGTTCACGCAGTCTACCGCCAAGTTCCCTCCAGCCCCAGCTGCTCCCTCAGGTCAGCCAGGCTAGGCTGGACTTTGTCAGCAATGCACAAGCTAAAAGCCTTAGGGGAGGCCAGGCCGGCCCAGGTCCCTGACGTCCAGGACAGTTTGCGTTGTCCCTGGCCCCTCCGGTCATTCTGTTTTATTAGAGAAAGCGTTTGTGAGATGGAAAGGAACAATGTAAGGGTTCCTCCTGCCGCTGGAAGCCAGTGAAATGTAGACAGAACCTTGCTGGCTGTGCAGGGGGCACTATCTCCACGGGCATCTCTGAGTGGATAGAAGCCTGGGGCACAGGGTCCCTGCGGCCAGGACCCCATTGCCCCAAGATCCCGGAGAGGAAGAAGGTTCAGGGCTCGAACCCAGCCTGCACCCAGGGCTCAGTGAGTCCCAGGATCCGAGATGCTGTCCCGAGGACTGCAACCCTGCCCTTACCTTCCTCAACATGCAGGAAACTCCAGCCCAGCTCACTCACTGCTGCTCTCGGGGGGCCGCCAGGTACTTTCATGGGCTCCCAGGACCGCCTGCTCCGAGGCAGACATGGCTGGACAGAAGCCAACAGCAGCTCTGGGGGCAAGGACGCCAGTGCTGGGGGTGGAGAGGGCCCACCAGCTCCCAGAACATCTGGGAGCCACAAGGGCAATGAGGCGGAGAACATGGTCCCAGTGCCCCTGGGAGTGTTTATTCAAAGTGCCTTTAAGGGGCTACCCTGGCGGTCCACTGGCTAAGACTCCATACTCCCAAGGCAGAGGTCCTAGGTTCAATCCCTGGTCAGGGAACTAGATCTCGTATGCTACAACTAAAGATTCTGCATGCCACAGTTAAGAATCTTGTGTGGCCAAATAAATAAACAAATAAAATTTTAAAAAAAGCAAAGTGCCCCAGTCCTAAACAAAGATCTGTGCTTGTATCAGGGCCAGGCAGGCAGGCAGATAGGTAGATAAATGAGTCTGTCTAGACTGACTTTTTGTTCAACTTTTAATCAGCATCTCCTGAGAAACTGAACTACTTTCATCTCAAAGTGGAATAAAGGAACTCTAGGGAGCAAAGGAGGTCAAAGCCGTGGGGGATCTTTATTTTTATTTTAATAGAAGTTTTTTTTTTTCTCCCTTGGGATTTTGCTTATCTGTCCATATATGTGCATAGAAAATATTATTCTTAGAGTCCAGAGTCTGTTCACATTTGTTGTACAGATTCCTAAGGGCAGATAAAAGACAAACAGAGATATATACTTTGATACTAACTGTTGTACTTAGATGGTGTGTTTAGATCTTTCCCATCTAGTTCAGAAGTAATTTGTTTACCATGATGGACCTAAAAATACTTTTAAATACACTATTGAGTTCATCAAAGACAACTTGTAAAAGAGCCCGTAACTTCTCCAGTGAACTCCTAGCAAACATCTTGATGGCCTTGACTTTGCTGGAATTAGACAGAAGTGCTCAGGGGAAACCCCGGGGCTGTGGAGGTCAGACTGATCTTGAGCAAATCTCGTCCTGCCACTGCCGTTCTCGCTGCCTCTCTTCAAGTTACCTGGTCAGTTTGATCCATCAATCTCTTCTGGTCCATATTTCATAGCCACAGGGCCTGGATTTCACAGGACACAGCTGAGGAAGGTGCACCGTTCAGTAACATTCTCCTGCAAGCTCTCTACCAGCTGTCAGTCCAGCTCTGATTGCCACATGGTTGGAGAAACCTTGTCTCTTTCGATTGTTCCAGAAACTGCTGTTTAAGCACAGTCTAAGGACCCTGAAAGCTCTCCCCTTCCTGCTGCCCAGTGGGCCTTATTGATGTGTTTGGTTGGGTCAGGTCTAGCTGTGGCATGCAGGATTTTTGTTACGTCATACGGGGTTTCATTTGTGGTGCACGGACTCTCTAATTGTGGCACGCGGGCTCAGTTGCTCAATGGCATGTGGGATCTTAGTTCCCTGACCAGGGATCAAACCCACTTCCCCTGCCTTGGAAAGCAGATTCTCAACCACTGGACCACCAGGGAAGTCCCCAGTGGGGCTTCTGGTTTGGTCTCTAGGGTAAGGGTCCCAGGGCATGAACTTCCCTCATGCAAGCCTGGTGGGCTCCGACCTGTAGCTTAGGGAGCCTTCCTGAAAACATGAGGACACCATCCATCTTGGACAGTTTGATGGTAGACCTCATACTGAATCACCAAGATTTAGAGGTAGTGATTATCTAGTCCCCTGGCTTTAAACTTATTATTTATTTTTTTAACAAATAGATGCCTGCTTTTCTACAGAAATCGTGTGCTGAAGCAAAAGAAATGAAAATTACGTGTGTAGTTGAAACTTGGGGAGGGGAAGGGACCTCCAAACTGGCCCCTCAGTAAGAACTGTTTTCATAAACCACTTGTCTAGCCCAGGCAGTCCTCTATGTTACAGACAAGGAAATGGGTCCACAGGGAGGTCAGGCCCGTTTCCAGGTCTCGGAGTTAGTGACCAGTCCAATTCCCTGAGGCTAAATTCTCTGCCCTTTCCACAGGAACACCCTGTCTTTGAGAATCTATTCTGAACCTCCTGAATTCCATGTGGCAACATTAAGCCACAAAAATGACTGACTCTGTCCTCATTAGACACTCACCCCTGCTCATTCCCTGAGGATAACTTTTCAGTTCTTTGTGCCACATTAACTCTGATCGGTAACTGTGAATTCCTCTGGCAGAGGTAACATAGGTCAGATTCCATTAGACACATATCAGCAAAAAAAAAAAAAAAAAAAATTTTTTTTCAAACCCAGCTCATGGTCTACAAACTCCAGTAAAATTTAATCAGCGAGAGTTTAGTACTAAACTACTAAAGAATCTGGATAGTGTTTTGAATTTTACTGTGAAGAGATTTGCCTGTATTGTATCTGTTGGCCTGTATTGGAAGATTTGATCATCCAGACAGCAGTGGACTTCCAAGCCCTCCACCAGAAACATGGCCAGATGTCACAGAATCCATCATGGGGACACCCCGGCCAGGACCCTGAGGAGTCTATCCCCGGCTCCACTTCCCTCCCCAGGCAGTCAGATAAGATATGCAATTTGCTGCCCTGGCTCAGGGCCCCTAGAGCCCCCATGTCCCCCACAGGCATGGGCTCTGAGACTCCAGCTTCATCAGTAAGAAGCTGGATTATTGACAAGACTGGATGACTTGTTGTTTTAGTTGCTAAGTCATGTCCGACTCTTTTGCAGCCCCATGGACTGTGCCCTGCCAGGCTCCTCTGTCCATGGAATTCTCCAGGGAAGAACACTGCAGTGGGTTGCCAGTTCCTCCTCCAGGGGATCTTCCCGACCCAAGGATCGAACCCAAGTCTCCTGCTTGGCAGGCAAATTCTTTACCACCGAGCCACCTGGGCAGCCCACTGGAAGACTTACTAAAGCAATACTGTCCAAGGCAGTTCAAAAGAAGAGAAGATATGAGAAGTGAAAAGAAATGTATGTGCATATATGAATCAGGGGCAGGCAGAGGCAGGCAGAGGCGGGTATGGGATGGGGGTTGGCACCCTGTGAAGGCTCCTGGAACTGGGGGTCCCTCTGTCTCATCCCTGCATCCCTGGAAGGGGGTCGAGGGGAGGGGAGCGCTGCAGTTTCAGGAAGGACCAGTCACAAGAGCAACTACAATGAAAGGGAGGTTGCAGGAACGAGGAAACCGTCCATACAGGGTATAAATTCAAGGCCGAGATCCAAGCAAAACATCGAACTGAAAAGAAAAAAAATAACAGAAACATTTCAGATGACAAAGTTGAGACTCTGAGGCGGCTCCTCAGATCTGCCTTTCACGCTCGACAGCCAGAATCGGAGCCCTGTCATCTCCAGACACCGCGTCAGGGATGCGCCGGGCCCTGGGTACAGAGGATGTCAGGTACAGAGGGACCCGGCCCTGGGTACAGAGGGGCACCAGACCCCGTGTACAGAGGGACCCAGCCTGCCATGCAGGGGTTGGGGCAGGGACAGGTGTGTGGGGGCCGGTGCACCCCCTACTCGGGTTTCTAAACCATCAGCTTGCACTTGGAACCTGGTACTAGAACAGTTCACGCTGGGACGCTCCCTGAACTCTTGCCCTGGTCTCCTGGCACTTCTTACCTTGCAAAGGGAGGGAAATTTAACAGCACAAAGAAAACAAGGGAGAGAGGATGAAATAATTGTGAAAGCACTTGTTAGCACTGAGTCATGCACACACATGCCTGGGAGTGGTAAGGGGACCGTGTGTTCTGTGACACGTCTGACCTCAAGGGGCGGCCAGGCTCAGCTAAGGCTGAGAAGCCAGCCGGGGTCTAAACACCAGGGGCTTTTCAACACCGCCATACCACATGGTGGTGGTGGTGGCAGCTCAGTCACTCAGTTGTGTCTGACTCTGTGCAACTCCATGGACTCTAGCCCGCCAGGCTCCTCTGTCCATGGGATTCTCCAGGCAAGAACACTGGAGTGGGTGCCATTTCCTTCTCCCGGGGATCTTTCTGATCTAGGGATCATACCCATGTATCCTGCTTTGGCAAGCGGATTTCCAACCACTAGACCACCAGGGATGTCCCCCCTGAGGAGTGTTTAAAAGTAAAAGTCGCTGGGTCCTTTCCCAGACTTGCCGATCAGAACCCCTGTGGGTGGGGCTATGGGATCTGCCAGGATTCTCAAAACATCCCAAGGAATCAATCCAACACAGACATCTTGGTCTCGGTCCACCGTAAGACCCCTCTTAACGGTGAGGTCCTGTAATAGATCGCTGTAACAGAAGCTGAAGCTAAGGCCCCACAGAAAAGGCCCCAGGCAGGGGCTGTGAGTGTTGGGAGTTGGGTGGGTGGGACCATCATGGAAGTGGAGCTGAGTGGGGACAAAGGTGGGAACTGGAACCCGAGCTCGAGGCCGAGAAGCCAAACGTCTGGCCGGAAGACAAAGCCCTTGAGTGGGAGTGATGGGACAGAGGTCAGAGAGGTAGGTTGAGACCAGCTTCACACACTCATTCATTCATTCATTCACTGTGTAAACTTATTTGGAAATAGGATCTTTATAGAGGTGATCAACTTAAAGCGAGATCATTACGGTGGGCTTTAATCCAATGTGACCGGTGTTCTTATGAAAGGGGGAAATCGGGACACAGATAGACATACCTGGGGCGGGGGAGACGATGCGGAGACATGAGGAGGGGGGTGCCAGGGGAAGGTGGGGGGATCAGAGTGTGAGTCTATAATCCAAGAACCTGCAGACTGCTGCCAACCACCAGGAGCAGGGACGGGGCCTGGACAGATCCCACCCCGTCCCCCATGGCCCTCAGAAGACGCTTTGATCTCAGACCACCAGCCTCTGGATTGGGAGATGATAGATAGAATTTGTGTCTACTTCAGCCCCCAGCTTGGTGCTGGTGCTCAGTTGCTACAGCTCCTGGAAAGCGATGTGAGTGGTAATGGCAAAAGGAGCAGAGGGAGGTTGTGGAGTCAAGCCCTGCCTGCCCACTTTCTGGACTTCGGGGTTAACCAGCTAATTATGCACCCAGGGGTGCCGGGAACCCCTTGCTGAGTATCATCCAGTGTCCATAAATATGTGCTGGGTAGTTCATGAGATGTCGGGGGACCAGGAGGCATAAAGAGAGATTCTTGGGGAGCACGGTGGGACTGAAGTTCCCAGATGAGGGGACGTCTCAGGGAGAGACCCCAAGAGGTAGCTGACACAGGATGGACCCTTGGGAGGGAAGTCTGGGCAGAAATAAAGCTTCAGGAATCGCCCATCCAGAGAGAACAGACCAGATACGGTCAGAAAAAATTATATAGGAGAAGAAAAGAGTGTAGTTTAGGGTCTCAGAAGAGAACAGAGGAAGGAGAGAGGATATGACCAGTGGCCCAAGCTCAGGAGGGGGACGCAGCTGCGGCACACCCAGACAGGGATGCAGGTTTGACACATGTCACATTACTCCCTGCCCAGGTAACTATGGTTCTTTCTTTTCTTTCTGTGTGTGTATGTTTTTTTTTTTTTAAATATTTATTTGGCTGTGCGGGATGTTACTTGAGGCATGAGGGATCTTCGATTTTAGTTGTGACAAGTGGGATTTAACTCCCAGAACAGGGATGGAACCGGAGCCTCTGCCTCGAGAGGGAGGAGTCTTAGTCACTGGACCACCTAGGAAGTCCCTGGGTCTTTATCTCTATTTTTAAATAATTTTGCTTATTTATTTTAGTTATTTGAGCTGCGCTGGGGCTTTGTTGCTGCATGCAGCCTTTCTTTAGTTGCAGAGAGTAGGGGCTGCACAGGCTTCTCATTGCAGTGGCTTCTCCTGTTGCAGAGCACGGGCTCTAGCACTCATGAGCTTCAGTGGTTGCAGCCCATGGGCTCAGTAGTTGCAGCTCCTGGGCTCTAGAGCACAGGCTCTAGAGCACAGGCTCAATAGTTGTGGTGCATGGGCTGAGTTGCTTTATGACATGTAGGATCTTCCCTGAACTAGGGATCGAACCTGTGTCCCCTGCATTGCAAGGCAGACTCTTAACCACTGGACCACCAGGCAAGCCCTCTTTCTTTTTTCAAAAAAAAATATAAATCCACGGAAAGTCTTGAATGGTTTTAAATGGAGTAGCTTTTTAATTTCTTAAATTCATAAAAACATTCTAGGGGGGAAATAAAGTGCATTGTTAATCCCGACTGCTTCAACAGCAACCCTAACCTGACAAGCTCAAAGAGCACAGGATCCAGCAGAGAATCTACTAGCAAATATTACCTCCCTCCTGTCACAGGTGAGAACACTCAGAGAACTACTGATCTGTAGCCCAGAAAATGGGGTTCGGGTGAAGGGCTGGGTTCTGACTGCTGGGCAAATATTTGGATCAAAGCACCAGCGGATTTATTTGTCTGCTCACTCATTTGACACGTTGCTGACCGGCTGGCACTGCCCTAGGAACACAGAGATGAATCAGATCATCAAGGCACTTCAGACAGGCACATGGTTGGGTAATTTTTTTTTTTTTAATGTTGAAGACCTTAACTAGAGAAACTTTAAAAAACAATACTCTTCCATTGATGGATGGCTGGATAAACAAAATACGGTACATGCACACAGTGACACATGGATGAGCCTTGAGGACGTTGCGCTGAGAGAAACGAGCCAGGCACAGAAGGACGAGCGCCGCACGATCCCACTTATCTGAGGTCCCAAGAACAGGTGAGTTCACAGAGCCAGAAAGCAGCGGGCGGCTGCCTCGGGCTGGGGGCGGGGCGGGGGAGCTGGGGTTGAACGGAGACCGAGTCTCAGCTTGGGAAGAAGAGAAAGTTCTGGATGCGATGGTGGTGACAGTGCCCAACAGTGTGAGTGTACTTCCAGCCGCAGAACTGTTCACCGAAAAGTGGTTACAAGGGTGACTCTCACGTCATGTGCGTGTGGCTGTAATAACGTCTGTGAACCTATCGGGTAACTGAATACACGGAAGGATTTTTTTCCCCCAGGAGACTCTATAAGAACACAAAGCTTTTCAGCTCCCCAAGTTGCTAAGTTCTTATGCTTCCAGATGCCATGCTGAAAGGAAAGCATTCTGCTCTCTCCTACCCAGTTTGAGAGTCTCCCAGGTGGCATTAACAGTAAAGAATCCAATGCAGAAGGTGCAAGATACACGGGTTCCATCCCTGGGTCGGGAAGATCCCCTGGAGAAGGAAATGGCAACCACTCCAGTACTCTTGCCTGGGAAATCCCGTGGGCAGAGGAGCCTGGTGGGCTACAGTCCACGGGGTCGCAGCGACCAGGGACACTGCCCTTTCATTTAGCTTATGTGTCACCACCAACAGTAACTATTAACATTGGTCTAACAACTGGCATTCCCAGCTTCCTTTCAATACACCAAGAAGAGCTCTTAAAACAAAAGCAAACAAACAAAAATCCATACACCAAGAAGGTGTGATTGACCAAATTCAAGTAAGAAACCTGTTATTCTAGGACACACTACATATTTTAAAGTTTTTATCACAATTAATTAGCATTTGCATCATTAAAAGTAACTTTTGGGTTTTACTTTATTACATGCTCACTGTCAGAAACATTACAAACTAAGAATTAGAAACGGGAAGAAACAGCACTTCAAATTCTATCACGTGGAACTTCCCTGGTGGTCCAGTGGCTAAGACTCTGCACTCCCACTGCGGCGGGCCTGGGTTCCATCCCTGGTGAGGGAACTGGATCCCACATGCTGCATCTAAAACCTGGCACAGCCAAATAAATAAGTAAATACTTTTGAAAACTCTATCACCTAGAAACTAACACAACTTTGTAAATCAACTGTGCTTCAGTGAAAACAAACAAAACCCATCACCCAGAGAGAACCACGACTCCCACTTGGCCACAGCACTTTTAGCTGAGTTTGTCCTCTGTTCAACTTTCTGAAGCTCAACCTCCTGTGTGGAATCTACCATCCTCCCCAGTTACAAGTGGCAAGTGCAGTCCAGAAGGAAGGGTGGGACCACTCCCAGCACCTCACAGTCTGTCTGGAGGGAAATCAGAATCAGCCTTCGATCCTCCTTGGCCGTCTGGGCCTCCTGCACATCCAGTAACTATCTGGACTGTCAGAGCCATTGCCGACCTCAGCCAGAGCCACTGGCTGAAAACACAGCCTCCTCTGAGATGGTTTCCGTTATTGGGATGTTTAAGAGTCAGCCAGAGCCTGGCTTGGGTGCTGAGCAAACATCTGGGTGAGGGACTCGCCAGAGAGCCACCCAGCAGCTGGGGGCCATATGGGCGAGGAGCCTCCCAGCCGGCAAGGCCTCCCTCCTCCTCCTCACACCCCCTCCTTCCTGCATCCCTCCCCCTGCACCTCCCCTTCTCCTTGCACCCTTTCTCCCTGCACCCCTCCTCCCTGCACCCCTCCTCCTTGCATCCCTTCTGTGGACGGAGAGTGGTGGCCAGGCTTCTCAGTCCTTCTGCACAAAGCACATGGTTCTAGGAAGCCACCGTCCGTCAAAGTCGACACTCCAGGACATTCTATCACAGTCTAACAACTCTGAAATGCAAATATCAGTGCTGTCAGCCAGGCACACTTCAGTGACAGAACTGTCCCTGCTTCTGAATGAGAGAATCTGGTCACCATTGTTCACACTGTCGTCACTTCAGCTGAGCAGGGTCCACTGTTGGTGCCGCACGCGCTGAGGCTCGCTGCTATTTAAATGTTTCCAAAAAGATGACACACCAAATCAGAGAGATCGTAGTCCCCAGAGGGGCGTGAGAATAGCACAACAGAATATATTAGCACATTTCACACTCGTAAACACAATGTCATTGGAGGATTGACCAGCGTTCCATACTTTATTGCAAAGTGATAACCAAAGGGCTCAGGGGACCTAAGACAGGAAGGCACCCTGGTAAAGCTGGGCCATTTCCTACTGAGATGGTCATCACGGGCCAAACAAGGCACCGGGGTGAGAGGAAGGGACAGCTCCCTTGGAACCGCCAAGAGACACCACAAAGCAAGAGAGGTATATACATCCGTCGTTTCCTGGGACTGTCTAAAAGGCCTCATGTCACAGGAGTGTTTACTGGAAGGACTGATGCTGAAACTGAAGCTCCAATACTTTGGCCACCTGATGTGAAGAGCTGACTCATTGGAAAAGACTGATGCTGGGAAAGATTGAGGGCAGGAGCAGAAGGGGACAACAGAGGATGAGATGGTTGGCTGGCATCACCGCCTCGATGGACATGAGTTTGAGCAAGCTCTGGGAGATGGTGAAGGACAGGGAAGCCTGGTGTGCTACAGTCCACTGGGTCGCAAAGAGCAGGACACAATTAGCCACTGAACAGCAACAATTTTCTCCCGGAGCCCCCAGGCTCCAAGAAATACTGGCTCGTTCCACCGAGAGAGTAGCTAAGTCCAAACAGCGCAATGAAGTTCATATTCCAACGTCCTAGGAGCCATTAGAAAAGACGAAACAAATAAATTGACAGGAAACTAGTTGTACTTCATTCTTAAACAACCTCACAATGACCCCTCAAAGTGAGTTCTCAACCTCCTTCAGAAACGAGGAAGTTGAAGTTCAGAGAAGTTCAATGCCACTCCCCAGGTATCCATGGTAAAAAAAATGCCTCTGCCCCGTAACATATGTCTTTGCTTTCTTTGTTTCTCCTTCGAGGCAGGGATTGTCTTAGCCATGTCTGCTTCAGCAGCACCTAGCATAGCATTTTGCCACAAAGTAGAATAAAGAGTCCTCAAATTAAGTCATCTGTTTCAAAGAACCCCTCAGGTTACAGCATCTTTGGCATTTTGAGTAGCTAACTCCACCACATTGAACAGCATGGTGAGGAAAAGGTGCCAAAAGAAATTAGGAGAAGAAAGTGTGCTTGGTTGCAGAGCCTGGATAGGGGTAGCCGAAAGCCACCAAGCGGAGACCCTCGTGGGTCCGTGAATCTGTATCATGAAGCATTTCTTCTCACCTGCCTCCCACACCCTAAGCCTGAGCACAGGATGTACGGCTACCACAGAGCTGGCGGAAACTGTTCCCGGGGCACACGCTGAGAGGTGCCCACAGGCTCCTGCAGCTCGGAAATGACCACGTGGAGAAGCAGGGGTCAGAGACCTCCAGAGACCATGGGACCCATCCCCTGGGAGGCATGTGTGGAGAAAAGATCAGGAAACAGGACTGAAAGAAAACATCCCCAGGGGGCCAACGCTAGGTGGCCTGGACACTGTGTCGAAGCCTCGGAATCATTCTTGTTCCCAGGCCCTGGGTGTCCCCCTGCCCCTTGAGTAAGACCTCCTCTAAACACAGTCTAATAAAATATGAAACTGAACTTCCCATAGCACAGATTCTGACAACAGGAAATTAACACCGCTAGAGCATTAGTAAGTAATTATTAATTGGTGGTTAAGTGGTTAAGAATCTGCCTGCCAATGCAAGCGACAGGGTTGAATCCCTGGTCCGGAAGATCCCACATGCTGCTGCAGCAACCAAGCCTGTGCACCACGACTACTGAAGCCTGTGCTCTAGAGCCTGGGAGCCACAACTAGTGAACCCATGAGCCGCAGCTACTGCAGCTGGTACGCCCTCGAGCGCGTGCTCCACAACAGCAGAAGCTACTGCCACGAGAAGCCCTCGCACTGCAGTGAAGAGTAGCCCCCACCTCGTCGCAACTAGAGAAAAGCCTGCATGCAGCAACCAAGACTCAGCACAGCCAAAAATAAATAAATAAATATTTTTTTAATGGAAAAAAAAAAAAAAAGAAAACCAAGTCCTAACAAGACCTACAGGAAAGATGGCGTTTGAGTCCTGCCAAGTTAAAGTCTGTACCGTGAACAGACCCACGCTAAGTGCCACCCGACTGACAGTGGCACCAGTGATCAGCCAGTCAGTTAACTGTCTGCAAGAACAAGACACAACACACTTTAGACACCCCCTCCCCTGCCCCCGCCCGCACACACACAAAGCAGAGAGGGAGTGCACAGAAAACAAATATCAACATGGCAGACTTCAACCAAACCATAACAAAAACTGCATTAACTGATCCAAAGTTAACATCCCCAGTGGTAGGAATGCTGACATCACGTACCCCCGAGAGGATGACACAGCATCCCCTCTGAGTATTTCTGTCTGACGTGCACAACCACCACCTGCTCAAGAGAAAAAAAGGAGCAACCCACACTGGTGGGGAGGTGGGGAGACAGTATGCACACACCAGACTGTCAAGGTCAAGGAGCACAAAAGGGACAGTGTTACTGACTGGAGGACACTGAGGGGACATGACGACTAAATTTCATGTGAGACTCAGGGCTGGACTGGACCAGGGGCCAGGAAAAGACATTAGGGAAAAGCTGGTGAAATTGGAAGCAGATCTGTGAAGCACTTAATAATACTGTAGCAATGTTAATTTCCTGCAGTTGGAATCTGTGCTATGGTTATGTGAAAAGATTAACACTAGGGGAAACAATTATTTTTGCAACATTTCTGTAAGTCTAAAATGATTTCAAAACAAAAAGTTGAAAGACTGTATTCAATTAAATGTAAATAGACTAAGCAGGACAATTAAAAGACAGGGACTGTCACATTAATCAAAGTCTAGAACAACGGAAACAGTGACAGACTTTATTTTCTTGGGCTCCAAAATCACTGCAGATGGTGACTGCAGTCATGAAATTAAAAGATGCTTGCTCCTTGCAAGAAAAGCTATGACCAACCTAGACAGCATATTAAAAACCAGAGACATTACTTTGCTGATAAAAGTGGTTTTTCCAGTAGTCATGTATGGATGTAAGAGTTGGACCAATAAGAAAGCTGAGCGCCAAAAAATTGATGCTTTTGAACTGTGGTGTTGGAGAAGACTCTTGAGAGTCCCTTGGACTGCAAGGAGATCAAACCAGTCAATTCTAAAGTCCTGAATATTCATTGGAAGGACTGATGCTGAAGCTCCAATACTTTGGCCACCTGATGAGAAGAACTGACTCATTGGAAAAGACCCTGATGCTGGGAAAGATTGAAGGCAAGAGGAGAAGGGGACAACAGAGGATGAGATGGTTGCATGGCATCACTGACCTGATGCACATGAGTTTGAGCAAGCTCTGGGAATTGGTGATGGACAGGGAAGCCTGGTGTGCTGCAGTCCATAAGGTCGCAGAGAGTTGGACAGGGCTGAGCAACTGAACTGAACTAAGAATAACCTAAATGTCCATCCAAGGTGAATTCAATGGTATAGGTATAACACAGTAATCAAAGGAAATAAGCTATTAATAACCTCAGCAACAAGGAAAAATCTCATAGATTTCAACAAAAGAAGCTGAACACCAAAGAGCTGAAACGAAAACCCGAATTATTCTGGTATAATTCTGTTTATGTGAAATTCTGGGCTCACTCAATTGTGTCTGACTCTTTGCTATCCCATGGACTGTAGCCTGCCAGGCTCCTCTGTCCATTGGATTCTCTAAGTAAGAATACTGGAGTGTGTTGCCATTTCCTACTCTAGGGGATCTTGCCAATCCTGGGATCGAACCCAAGTCTCCTGCATCTCCTGCTTGGCACGTGGATTCTTTACCACTAAGCCACCTGGGAAAGCCCCTATGTGAAATTCTAGAACAGGCAAAACTAGAATGACATCGGTCATATCAGTGTTTGCCTGATTGTCGGTGGGTGTTAGCGTGGAGAGACTCGGGGACCAGGGGATTTTCCAGGAAAACAGAAATCTCTTGTTTGGCGATGCAGTTGCATGAGTTTGTCCAAATTTATTAAACTATACTCTTAACAAGGTATGAATTTTATTGCATGCAAATGATACTTCAATGAAATTGACTGAAAGAAAAAGTAAGGGACTTCCCTGGTGGTCCAGAGGTTAACACTCTGCACTTGCACTGCAGGGGCCATGGGTTTGATCCCTGGTCAGGGAAGTAGGAGCCTGCATGCCATTCAGTGCAGACAGAGAATAAATAATTAAAAAATAAAATAAAAAGTAAGCCCCCTCTCCCCCCATCATACAGTTATGGCAATACCGGGCAGCAAGTGAAGAAAAAGAAGCCTGAATGAATGAAGCTTATGAGTTTTGACACCGCCAAGACTTTCCCTAGCCTCCAGATACAAACAGCTCAGGATGTTTCTTCAAAAGCAGCCTTGCAGGTTTCACCAATAAAACCTAGAGGCCACTTAAGGCTCTTCCTCAGTGCCTGGCATAGTCAGCCGTGCACCTCCACGATCTCACTTGAAAGAAAACACCCCCAGTCTGTCTGGCAAGGTTGAGACGAGGATTCTACTGATTTGGTCTGAGCAACTGAACACACATTAAGTAAGTAAGTAAATAAAGTTACTCGGTCGTGTCCGACTGTTTGTGACCCCATGGACTGTAGCCCACCAGGCTCCTCAGTCCATGGGATTCTCCAGGCAAGAATACTGGAGTGGGTTGCCATTTCCTTCTCCAGGGGATCTTCCCAACTCAGGGATCGAACCCGGCTCTCCCGCGTTGGAGGCAGACGCTTTACCCTCTGAGCCACCAAGGAAGCCCTGAGCACACATTAGGAGCATAATTAGTGTGAACATCTGCCAGGCGGGACTTTCTACAGGCAACATCCTGCTAGGTGCTTTCCATGCGTTTAGTTAAATCCTTGCAATGGCCTCCAAGGACTCTCTTAAATTGACATTGTTTTAAAACAGTTATTTATTTGTTATTATTTTCGGCTGTGCTGAGTCTTGGCTGAAGCCGGGGCTGCTGTCCAGTTGCTGTGTGCAGGCTTCTCATTGTGGTGGCTTCTCGTTGCAGAGCACAGCTTCTAGGGCGTGTGGAGTCAGGGATCAGACCCATGTCCCCTGCATTGGCAGGTGGCTTCTAAACCACTGGGCCCCCAGGGTAGTACTCTAAGGATTTTAATATTTACTTTTATTTATTTGGCTGTGCCAGGTCTTAGATGTGGCACACTGGATCTTCAGTTGCAGCATGCAGGATCTAGTTCCCTAATCAGGGACGGAACCTGTGCTCCCTGCATTGGAAGCATGGGGTCCTAACCACTGGACGGCCTGGGAAGTCTCACTGCTGCTGAGTTTTCCTATTGGGCTGCAGAAGTTGATTTCTTAAGCGCTGCATGTAGAGATTAGACTTACTCATTCATGATAAATACATTTGTGTTAATGTTGATGACTTTTTTTTTTTTCCAGAAATACTTTCCAATGCCAAGACAGTTAAACAGGAAAATATAAAATGGCGGGGGGCGGGGAAGCATGGCTCTCTAGTTACACGGTGTAAATTCTTCCTGAAACTTTGGGATAGGGTTTAGCCTCACCAGACAAGCTCCTACAAAAGTTTTCAAAGACTCTCCTAGAAACAGAAACAAGAAGCCCTGTGCCAGGCGGGAGTCACTGTTGAGTCACCTGGGGCTGTTTTGTCTCTGGGTCACCTTCCCACTCTGATGAACAGTGCCTCACGTTGGGTGGAAGCCACTTTCACGCACACGGTCTCACTTAACTCTACAACTTTGTGAGGTAGGCACGAAGGGCACATTGTGAACCCACTGGCTTATTAATTTATCAGTACTGTTCAGTTCAGTTCAGTCGCTCAGTCATGTCCAGCTCTTTGCGACCCCATGAATCGCAGCTCGCCAGGCCTCCCTGTCCATCACCAACTCCCGGAGTTCACTCAGATTCATATCCATCGAGTCAGTGATGCCATCCAGCCATCTCATCCTCTGTTATCCCCTTCTCCTCCTGCCCCCAATCCCTCCCAGCATCAGAGTCTTTTCCAATGATTCAACTCTTCGCATGAGGTGGCCAAAGTACTGGAGTTTCAGCTTTAGCATAGTAACAATGCTGATTTCGGGGCTTCTCAGAGAATCCACTCAGATCAGGTCCTTTAAGGGAAATTCGCAGAGCCTGGAGCGCGGAGCTCTTGTGAAGAGCTCCTTGTGAAGGCAGCTGTCATGAAGGTGTATTTTCACATCTCCTTCGTCTCCTCACTGTCAAAGCAAACCAAGTTACAAACACGCAGTTCTTCTGGATCAAATCCTGAGCAGGTCCTGTAGCATCTGGGTGACGACCCCCTGACACCTTCACTTTGTTCAGTGAAGAGTTAAAGAAGGGGGCTGACCCTGGATGGCCCTAATTCACACAAACCATCACAGTGGATTTTCAGGATAAATAACCCTAGGAGCTGGCCTTTATTATCCCTGTCTACAGGATGAAGAACGGGGAGCTCAGAAAAGGTCAGGAGTTGGGGTGAGGTCCTCAAATGTGAATGGCTGAGTTGGGATTCTAACTCAGGTCAGTCCACTTGCCCCCAGAAGCCGTGTGCTCCCCATTGCTCAGGGGACAGGAAGCCAGGACAGGGGGCGAAGGCTTTACATGGCTGAAGGTCACAGCTGCCCTGAAGCCTGGAAGGCTGATATCCAGGCTGACACTGACTCTGTCTAAACAACTGCTTGGCACACAGTGGCCCCTCTACTGAGGACACCCCGCTTTCGGGGGACCCACTGTCAGTCGGGCACCTCCCTGAGGTGGCTCCCGGCACAGTCCTGGCAGCACGCAGGGCCTCATCTAAGATGTGATGAGAACACGGTGTCACCACCCATGTGGCTGGGAGCAAGGATGAGATGCGAACACAAGTAATCACAATGTAAGACCAAGTGTAAAAAGGACCCCACGGGTGAGCTTTGAACAGAAGCAGCCCTTCCCAGCCAGTGCCCAGACAGAGGGGTCCTTTCCAACAGAGGCAGGCAGGGGGCTGGCGTCTGAGGTGCCCACAGGAAGAGGGTGGGGTAGGGCAGGACTCTCGCTTGGCTGAAGCACAGGGAAGCAGAGAGAGGACTCTGGGAAGGTCATTAGGGGCAGGATTGAAGGTATTGAACCGGAGTAAAGATACTCTGTGAGTTGAGTAGGGGCAGGAGGAGTCACTCAAGAATGCTGAGCAGGGGGACCTCCCTGGTGGTCCAGTGGTCAAGAATCCACTTGTTAATGCATAGGACACTGGTAGGATCCCTACTCTGGGAAGAGCCCACATGCCGCGGGACAGCTGGGCCCTTGCACCACAACTATTGACCCTATGCTCCAGAGCCCAGAGGCCAAAACGACCAAGCCCACACCCCACAACTGCTGAAGCCCGCACACCTACAGCCTGTTCTCTGCAACAGGAGAGGCCACCATAATGAGAAACCCGGCCTGTGCACCACAGCTAGAGAGTAGCTCCCCTCGCCATAACTTGAGAAAGCTTGAGAGCAGCAAGGAAGACCCAGCACAGCCAAAAATAAATAAATACTAAAGAAGAAAAGAATGCTGAGCAGGGGAGGGATGTGGGGCAGCAGGGGACCGTCTGGGAGCTGGTGAGCGATGTCTCTGGGGAGTGGACCAGGGATGAACAGCGGGTGGGAGAGCTGGGGCTATAATTCACATCCCGCCAGGCGGGAGCACCAAGACAGGATGCAAAACGGACAATCGTTCCAAAGGATTTAGGGGAACTGGACACAAGAAAAGATTCTCTGAAAGTCACAGAAACACTTTAGAACAGTGGTTCTCAGACAGGGTCAATTTTGCCCCCTGGAGACAACTGGCTGTGTCTGGGGACACTTTTGGCTGTCATCACTGGGAGGCAAGGCTGCTGGCATCTAGCAGGGAGAGCTCAGGGACGCTGCTCAACAGCCCACAGTAGACAGGACAGCCCCTACACCAGAGAATTACCAGGTCCAAAATAAACAGTGTCGAGGTTTGGAAACGTGGTTTGGGGACTATAAGGAAAGAAAAGTGGCACCGATGTTCCTTTCACCAGGAGACTCGTGAGCCTGAAAGGTAGAGGAACCACCAGGCCTTCCCTGCGGAGACACAGCTCCACACCAGGACCTGCACACAACTGCGCCCCCAGGACTCTCGTCCACACTCCCAGGCATCTGCTACAGCCAGACCCGACAGGCAGCAAAGGTGAGGACAGGCCTGGCATCCGCCCTCCAGGCATTGCCATCCAGAAGGGAGATGAGTTGGTAAGAAGTACACACACGTGTCTGAAAATGCATACATGCTTGCACACGTCTGTGCAGTAAAGACTGAACAAGGGGGCGTCCCTGGTGGTCCAGTGGTTAAGACTCTGCACTTCCACTGCAGGGGCCGTGGGTGTGCCCACCATCCACGGCATCCACAAGCCACCAATGGCGTGTGCGCACTGTCACAGATGGGGTCTTCCCCACAGGAGATGATGTCTAGTTGCTCAGTTGTGTCCAACTCTTCGTGACCCCAGGCTACAGGCTCCTCTGTCCATAAGATTCTCCAGGCAAGATTCTATTGGAGCGGGTTGCCATTCCCTTCTCCAGGGGATCTTCCTGACCCAGGGATCAAATCCGCCTCTCTTGCACTGGCAGGTGGGTTCTTTACTATGGAGCTACCAGTGAAGCCCCTAAGCAAAGAAGATGGGAGAATAGAAGACTCAAGAGGTATTAGAATTCGGCACACTTACTGTTTGTACACAGAAGGAATTACTAGAACAAAATCTAGGAACTGTATCTTATGTCTTCAGCACTTTGGACATGCCTGGACCAATATTTATTATATGAATAATGCAATCCAACTCAATCCACAGAAAACCATTAAGGATGGCATTTTTTTTTTTTAAGACAAAATAGGACTCTTTCTCGCAAAGAATGTGCTACACAATTACAAAGCTCAGAGAAGATCAACAGTCAACAGCTATTCTGGGAAGGCTTTTAAGCTCAGGCACCCACAGCAGGGTTTCGGCTCCTGGAGAATATGACAGACGTGGGGTAGCCGACATTGAACAGGAACCAGCAAACCAGAGAGTTAGAGGCGCTGACGGGTGCTCTAGAGCACAGAGCCAGGAACAGAGAGTTGGGAGGTGGGCAGTGGGCAAAGCTGCCGCTGAGACTTGAGGGCAGGGGTCCAGCACAGTGAGGACAGCACCACGTGTGCCCACGTGGATAGGACGACAGGACCAGGCCACGGTGGGGGGGCCTGCGACCACAGCAGTGGAGGTAAGAAGGGTGTTCACATCAGGAAAGACACAGAGAATCTGCAGGAAAGCTCTGAACCTGAGACTCTGAGAGGTGGGACTCTTGAGCAGCTGGAGGCTAGGTCAGGAGCAGGGCTGGGGATTGTGGACTCTGTGCTTTGACATTTAAAGGACTCAACCCATCTGCACCCCATCCCCACCACCAGGTGAGGCATCACCTCCATCCTGGAGGAGGGCCGGTCACCCAGAAAACCAATGGGTCCCCGCTTGTCAGCCGAGGTCCCCTGAGGCCACCAGGAAGGTCTCGGCCAGCGTCCAGCCAGCAGAGGGGTTTGGTGGGGCTGAGAGCATGAATTTAAAAGCCCTGAGGTGGGAAAGCCTCTCCAGCATGCATGCGAGCCTCCCCCACTGCTGGCGACCACCCCCTCCTCCCCTATGTCTGCCCTGCAGGTCAGTTCAGCTGGTTCCTGGACCCACCTGACGGCAAGGCCCTTCACAGGTGCTGCACCCCATCTCACGGGGTGGATGGACCTAGCCTGGGAAGAAGGAAGACACCCATGTGGTAACTCCCCCTGTGCATTTAAAGCTCACTTCAGATGTGATTTCACAGGGGTTACCCTTTTAAGAAAAAGACAACATGTCAAGATACTGAGTGGTTTCCAAACACAGGGGCAGTCCGGGCATCTGCTGAGTTGAAAGGACAGATGTGTTTGAGATGGGGGTCCATGAGACCCCTCCTCTCCTGCCAGGGCCCTGCTCAACCCCCAACCCTACAGCTCTGATCAGCATCCCGAGGGGCTCCACTTATCCTTCCCTTCACGATGGCCGACCCCAAACACCTGCCCCTGCTGCTAGTGGTCATTCCACAAACTCAGAACCTCTGTCCCGTGAGAGTCACTCCCTTCCAGGACTGACTCAGACTGACCTAAGCAGCGGCTGTTCTGCTCATGGGAGTAAGGGGTGGTGGGGCTGGGCTGAGGGTTCTAGGTGTCTCGCCGACAGCATCACAGTCAACAACACCCCCCTCCCCGCCCCAATACCTCCAGCCCTGCAGAGCCTGGAACTTTACAAGCTCTGATCCTTTGCAGCCCTGATCCTCACCACCAGCTACCACACGAGAGGAATAGGAAGTTACTGTTTCCACCTACAAGTGAGGACATCAAGGCACAGAGAAGCCGAGCAGGTGGCTGGCTCCAGCCTCCATTCTCTGAGCTGCCCACAGCCTGTGGACTCAGGTCAGAGTCCACAGAACCATCTAGAACCCCCACCCCATCCACCAGCTCCTGCCCCTCGGTGGGCTAGGACATTTCTAGCCCTACACTTAAACACAAAAGCTCTTCAAAGGTTTCATCACTTTGAATGCAGGTCTTGTACCCCAAACAACTGTATGAAATATTTAGTAATGATTGCTCAAAGTTTCCCAGGAGAAACTTCCCAACGAGCATCTCAGAGATGATTCCACAAATGGGGCTTGACTTCCCTCAGCCTCCCTCAGCGATGGGAAACCTGACATCTCCAGGTATCTCCTGGGAGGAGAAATGGGGGGGAAGGGGCGGCAGCAGGAACAGAGCCCAGGGGTGCTCTGCAGCTCCTCCCCCAAAGCCTCCCCTCAAAAGGAGAGCAGAGTGAGACTCAGCAGGGAACAGGGTCACCCCAAGTTCATATCAGAAAAGCTTTGTTCTCGTTTCTTTTTTTTAAAATATAAAGTGATTTTTATTATATTTTTATTATATGCTATGTAATCTGCTTTTTTTTAAGCCATGTCGAGTCTTCGTCGTGGCACGTGGGATCTTGGAATCTTTCATTGTGGCGTGGGCTCTCTAGTTGTGGCACGAAGGCTTGGTTGCCCTGTGGCATGTGGGATCTTAGTCTCTGACCAGGGATCAAACCTATGTCCCCTGCATTGCAAGGCAGATTCTTAACCGTTTGACCATCAGGGAAGTCTCTCATTTCTTTTTATTTAAGTGGTGCACTTTCTTTTATTTTTGGCTGTGCTGGGTCTGTGCTGCTGCATGGGCTTTCTCTAGCCTCGGTGAGTGGGGGCTACTCTCTAGTTGCAGGGCAAGGGCTTCTCTTCCTGAGGAGCACGGGCCCTGGGGTGCGGGCTTCAGTAGTCAGGGCTCCTGGGCTTACTTGCCCCATGGCAAGTGGGATCTTCCTGGACCAGGGATCAAACCTGTGTCTCCTGCACTGGCAGGCAGATTCTTAACCACTGCACCACCCGGGAAGTCCTGTTCTCATGCTTTTTGCTCCCTTAGTAATGCTCAGAGGGAAGTTCTGTTCTTGTGTCTTCTGCTCCCCTAGTAATCCTGAGAGCAAACTTACTCATTGGACGTTCCAAATCACTCAGATGTGACTCGGGGGCTACAGTCTATAAACCAAGAACTTCTCAAACTGAAGCCCAGTTTAGTTCAGTCGCTCAGTCGTGTCCAACCCTTCGCAACCCCATGGACTGCAGCACGCCAAGCTTCCCTGTCCATCATCAATTCCTGGAGATTACTCAAACTCATGTCCATCAAGTCAGTGATGCCATCCAACCATCTCATCCTTTGTCGTCCCCGTCTCCTCCTGCCCTCAATCTTTCCCAGCATCAGGGTCTTTTCCAGTGAGTCAGTTCTTTACATCAGGTGGCCAAAGTATTAGAGCTTCAGTTTCAGCATCAGTCTTTCCAATGAATATTCAGGACTGATTTCCTTTAGGATGGACTGGTTGGATCTCCTTGCAGTCCAAGGGACTCTCCAAGAGTCTTCTCTTACACCACAGTTCAAAAGCAACAGTTCTTCAGTGCTCAGCTTTCTTTATGGTACAACTCTCACATCCATACATGAGTACTCAAAAAACCATAGCTTTGACTAGATGGAAACCCAGACCTCAGGAAATCCCTGACCCTATTAGTCAAACGGGAGTGACCTTCAAGGGTTAGCATTTCTGTGGTTCAAGGAAGCCACAGAAGAGAAGGGACCCTGGGCCCTGGCCCCCATGTCTCCAGGGGCTGGAGACAGGGCCTCCTCACTCCATCTTGGGATGCTGACTAACCACAGGGGCCCCTGAGGCAAGAGCCAGGAGTGCAACCTAGCCCCTGGCTGGACCACAAGCCCTGCCTGAAGCCATGGGGGGTGAAACAGGACCGTGTGAGATGCCCGCTGCCCTTGGTGGGGACGGCCCTCCTTTCATTGGTGGCCACCCACCCCCAGGTCTGGGCCACAGCAGAGGGATTTCCAAAACAGAACCAGCCAAAGCTGTTAGAAATAACCGTCTATTAGAACTGGAAGAGGCCTCCAGGTCAATGCAACACCCCACGGGACAGGAGAGACAACCGGGCCCCCAGAGGAGATGCTATGATGCACCCCAATAAACCTCCCTCAGAGACTTCATGCAAGAGCAGGACACAGGCAGGCTGGGTTCTCCTGGGGTGTGGAGGGTTAAGAAACAGCCCTGTGTCTTTAGGGCCCTGGGCTGGGCTGGCGACAGGTACAGTCAGCATGAGGGTCTCGGTCAAGGCTGGGGTCGAGGGTCCCTGTGCCTGATATTTGTTGGGGGGCGGTGGTCAGAGGAGAGCCTCCCCCAGTACTGATCAGCTTCCACAAAGAGGTGGGAGGAAAGCCCCGAGGGGAGATGCAGGAAGGAGAGAGGCCGACTTTAGAAAGTCTGGAAGAGAACTTGGGCTGCACAGCTGGGAAAGACTCAGATGCAACCACAGGGGCCAGGAAGCCTGGAAATGCTGCCCAGCGGCCAGGAGGGCGAGACCCAGAGCCAGTGGGTCAGACTGGAATGAGGGGGTGGATGCCTAAATTTAGCCAGGTAAACAGTCCCAGCAGAGGGGCTGGGAGGAGTGGGCCACCGGGTCCGCTTTCTGGGCTCCACCAGCTCGCTGCCTGGAGCGGGCAGTCTGTCCCCCTCAGAGATGGGGGGAGGGGAGAGTGATTTGTACTGTAAAAGCTGGCTCAGATGAAAAACCGTAGGGATTTCACCTTCACCAAGCGTCCATCCCCAAGCCCTCTCCCGGGTTTCTCTGAACTGCTGGATGCAGTTTGAAGATGTTTAATAGACACATCACCAACTCAGTGGACATGAATTTGAGCAAACCCCGGGAGACAGTGAAGGACAGGGGAGCGTGGTATGCTGTAGTCCATGGGATCACAGAGTGTGACATGACTGAGCGGCTGAACAACAGCAACAATAGCAACTAGCTAGGGATGCCCCGAGGCAAGAGCGCAGAACCACTTCCCTCCGCCCTGTCCTCTCCCCACTGAGGACTTCTAGATCTCCTGCTGTCGTGAGGCTCAAGAGACTTGAAGGGGCCCCCCAGAAGCAACAACCAACCAACTACTGAAAACTCTACGGACAGTGTTCAGGTGTGGGGAAGGAGCAGGGGGACCTGTGCAGAAGATGAAGGGGATTAATGGCAGGCAATTTGGAACGGAGCAGAGAACAGCAAACAGGACAGCTCTGTGGGCTTTCTCGTGTCTATTTTAGAGACGGTGAAGACCAGCACAGCACGTAAAGCCTCCTCCCCTGCTAGACACGCCAGCATGGCCATCCAGAAGCCGCAGAGACACCAGGAGCGAAAATTAGAACAGGCTAGCCTGGGCTCTGGTCCTCCTTGAGGAAGAACAAACAAGAAACTCTTTGAGCTGCCACTAGAGTAACAGCAGCGTGAAATACGCAGGTGAAGGGCAAGCCCAAATTTTTTTCTTTTCATAGCATATGGCTCCCAGCAATTTGGCTTAGACTTTGGGCAAAGAAAAAAAAAAAATATATATATATATATATATATATATATATTTAGAAAAGGATTGTTTTCAAGCCAATCAGACCCCTTGGAGGCAAAGCTCCATAGAAAGGACCCAAAGAAGGCTGTTTTCAGACTGAGCAGATGTCTGTTCACACATCCATACTCGAATACCTGAGAAGTTGGGCCCTGGGACTGCAGTGCCTGCAGACCCCAGCAAGTCCCAAGCCCGAGGGCCAGCTTTTCCTAGAGGGAAAGGAAAGGGGCTGCCTCAGATACTTATCCACATGCCACCTCCGTAGGTCCTTGGCTCCACAAACATCCTCCTCTGTGCCTGCTCCACCTCTGATGGTGCAGAGACCTCTGTCCTCAGGTTCGGGACTGGACCTCCCCACAAACACCCTGCAGCATCAAGGCTCCCTCAGTGTGCAGAGGTTTCTGAGCACCGCCTGTCCTTCCCAGTAGAGGTATCTCCTTCCTCCTGCTATTTATAACTACAAATCTTCTGTGTGAAGACAGAATAGATGCTATTTTGAAATGGAGGAAACCACCACTCAGCCTTCCACATCTCCTGGGTCGGCAGGTCTGCCGGGGACTTGGGAGGCGTGTGGGTGCAAGCTCAGGCTGGGTGTCACTCACCCCCGCCTGAGAGCGGAGCCTTGCCCTTGATAAGTGAGCGGCACACGTGATTCCACACCGGAGGGGCGGGCTCCAGGAGAGGGCCCTCGGCTCTCCCAAGGTGGGCCCACTGTCCCCAGCCCCTGTGTTGCCTTAGGGCTAGCCTCAGGAGGGGCCACCCTGAGCTTCCACTGCTGCCCCTGGCCCGGTGCTGATAATCTGGCAGGAGCGTGACTCTGCCCACTGGAGATTACCGCACGCACCCTGACGGCACGCGTCACATTGCTGTCAATGGAAACTTCCTAGGCCACTAGACTGGTAACAGGATTCTCCTCCAGGTACCAGGCTGAAGCTCTGCCCCGGGGGGTAGTAACTGAAGGCGGTGGCCAAGCAGCCAGGTGGCAAAAGGGCCCGGAGCGGGGGCGGGGTGGGGGGGCAAGCGGCGAGAAAGTCCCTCAGCACAGCCAGGTCACACCTCAGCGCCTCTCTCTGTCGGAGAAGCAATCCTGCTCGAAGCAAAGGCAACGAAAACATTCAGGAAAGGGCGCTCTGTCTCGAGTGCGCGGCCAAGTATCCCCCGAGGCTCCAGGAGAGGGTGGAGAAAGGCCACTCCGCACCTCTCGCGGCCAGCAGGGAAGAGGCAGGGGGAGCGGAGGCGCAATGAAAGGAAACAGAAAACTCCGGGGACCAGCCGGAGACCTGCTCGGGCTTCGGCAGGAATCCAGGCACCAAACTAACACTGCTCGCGGGGGTTAAAAGAATCCAGATGGAGCCTCGCCACAGTCTGGCGGGCGCGGGGCGCAGAGCCCACCGTGGAGCCCAGCTGGGCCCGAGCGAGCAGGGAAAAGCGCGCGGGAAGCTCGGGGGCTCGCGGCGCGCGGACTGCCCGGGGCTGAGCCTGCGCGCCCGGGGGCGGCTCCCCGCAGCTCCCGGGGCCCGAAAGCGGCGACACCCGCCTCCTGGAGGGCGGGGACCCTTGCTACCTGCCGGCTGGGGGCGGCCCGGGCGCAGCGATGGCCAGCGGCCCCAGCTTTGTTCGGTGGCAGGGACCCCTTCCCCTGCGCGCCCCCTGCCTCGCCGGGCCCCCCGGCCCCGCAGACCCGCCCCGGTCCGAGCTCGGGGTCCCCGGGGATGCGGTGGGGTGGGGCCCCTCCTGGACCGCGCCTCTCTGCTCCCGACACGGGCACCCAGACTGGCCCGCGGGCGAGGGGCGCGGGGAAGTTCGGCGGCGGGGCGGGGGCTTACCTGCGCGTCCGCGGCTTGTCAGGCCCGCGGGCTCCCGCTCGCTCTCCCGCGGCCCGGCCCTTCCAGAGCCCGCGGGGCCCGAGTGGCCGGGGGCGTCGACTCTCCGCGCTGCGGTTCGGTCTCGCCGTGCGTCCGCCCGGCCCCAGGGGTCGACCACTCGCCCCCGCGGAGCCCGAGCTCTCTATCCGGAGGGCGCCTGGGTCCGAGCCGGCGGGCGGAGGCGGGCAGCGGCCGGCGGTCGAGCGGAGGAGGCCGGGCGCTGCGCGGTGCTCGGGCCGGGGGCTGCGCGCTCCTCTCCCGCCGCGGTGGGGAACTTGGGCCCGAGTTGGCTGCGGCGGTGGCGGCCGCGGCTCCGAGTGCAGGGCCGGCGCCGGCCGGCGGGTCCCGGGCCCCGCGCTCCGCCCCGCGCCTCCTCCCCGCCCCCGCCCCGCCGCGACAACCCGCCCCCGGGGCTCCTCCCGGGCGGGACCGGGCCTCGCACCTGCCTCCGCGCCCGCTCGCCCGCTCCTTCTCGGGCCAGACACCGGGAAGCGCGTGGGGAGTCCTCCTCCCCGGACACCCCGCACATCTACCGCCCACTTCGCCAGAACTCTGCCGGGTCCTCCGGGGGCACCTAAGGACTCACTGGGCAGCAGCCCCGGGTGCAGCCAGCGCTCCTGCCGGGAGCCCTCAGCTCACATCAAACCCTCGCACGCGCTTTATCCCCTTCTGGGTCCCCCCAAGGAGGAGAGGACCTGTCATTTCTGGCTCACAAACCCGAGCCATTCCCTTGGTCCTCGATCCCTGGACGGCACCCGGCAGAGCCATCCTTCGGGTGAGGACGGCCTCCGCGGCGGGGCTCACAAGAAACGCGTTTCAAAAGGAAAATGCGCGCCCCCATCACTTCTGGGACACGGTTCGGGCTGAATTACTCCGGTAATCACTGAACAGAGTTAGAGCCTTAACAGTCACTAGAGCCTCGGCTGGGAACCATGTCCCAACACTTTGATTGCAGCCCCCAAATCTGGGGAGCGCAGCACCATCTGGTACCCCTGGGCGAGCTGTCCCAGAAGGAGTAGCCAAGGTCCCACCAGGGCAGAGCTCCAACGCCAGCCCCGGAGCCTAGTCCAGAACCCAAACAAGAGGGCCCCAGGGTGTGAGGCCCACCTTACAAGGGGTTTTTTTTTTTTTTTTTTTTAAATATTCTACGCCCTCTTCCCTTCCCCTAGTGAGTAGAAGGTTGTTCTGCTAAAGAAATTATCCTTGAATGCAGTAGGTGAGGGGAAAAAAGGCCATAAAAACAATAGCAATAATTGAAGGCTTGGGCTTTTTAAAATTGGTGTCACAACAGGGTGACAGCCTTCCCCTTTCAGTGGGGGAAGGGGCTGCAGGGGGTGGTCAGAGACTGAGGGCCCAGGAACCCACCACAGTGGGCTGGCAGTAAGGATCTATTGTGCTCTGGGTTTTACAATAAGGAAAGTAAGCGCAGTTTTAGCAAATACCACACTAATTAGGGAGAAAGTCTTCCCTGGAATTGTGCTGGCCTGGCCGGAGGTGCCCCAGGACTCTTCTCACCTCACAGTAAATGGGGTTTATGAGACCAGGTCCAGCAGCCTGAAATGAATGGCCTGTAATTGCCATGGGGTGGGGGGCCACCTTCCCCAAGGGGAGCTAGTTCAAGGCTCTATCTGTGGGGACAGCTGAGACCTGCAGGGAGCTGGTCTAACACAGGACGCAGGAAGAAAGCTTTGAATTCATCTTGACAGATTACAAACAGGCTCACCTTCTCTCCTCCTCACAAGAGATGGGTTCTGAGGTTAAGGTCTTTGTGCAAGCAAAGGAAGGCCTCATGCAGAAGAAAAGTGGCGAGCAGCCTGGCGGAAGCTGGGGATTCACTTCATACTCTCGTTTATGGAGCCCTAAACACACAGAGATGGCTAAGAGCAGCTCCCAGCCTCGGGAGGTTAAAAGTCTAAAGGAATAACTACAAGAACGAGCAAGTTTGCTTGGGCCCCAGCTGACCACCCAGGAGGAGGGCAGGTGACAGATGACAGCCATCCCAGCTGAATGTCCCCCGTGTGGTTCTGCACCTCCCACCTCCATCTTGGTCCAAGATGAGTCAATGCTTGTGGCCCAGCAAGGGAAGCTGCAGCCCCCCAGGAAAGGAGTTTGTGGCTGAGTAGCTGGGAAAGCATTCGAACAAGGAGCCCCGAGTCCTGGGCCAGGTTCCCAGGGGAAGTGGTGAGTGCCCCACTGCTTGAGTCAGCCCGGAGGCCAGTGCTGTGGGACTGCGGACAAGGCTGGCCCATGTTTTGTCTGTGATGGCTGGGTGGGGTCTCCCGCCTTCTCCCCCAGATAAAACATATCCTGACTTGGCACTTGTGGTTTAAACATAGAGAAAGCAAGTTTCTGGACCTATGGAAAAGAGTAATGGTTCCCGCTTTGTTTATTGGAGACACTGTTCCTCCTTCCTGGTCATGCCCCACAGGCTGCCAGCCACCCTCAGAGGCTTCTTCTAAGGCAGAACGGCTAATAAAACCCTGTCGGAAGGAGACAGGAGGAGCCAGCCCCCTCTGTTTCCTTAGTTCTCTGTGGCTCTCTGTTGAGGCCCCTTTAGGGCTGACCTCTGCCCCTTGGGCTGTGCACACTGAGGGCAGCTGTCCCCTTTCCCATCCCAACACCGGGAGGAAGAGTTTCATGGACCACAGCTGCTCTGGCGCCAGCGCCCTGATGTGAGAAAGTCCTTCACCCTACCCCAACGCAGTTGCTTCTCTGGTGCCTTCCTAAGGGTTTATTTGGGAGGCACAGAGAATTTCTTGGGGGCACCGGCCTGATGAGCCTTCGAAGCCAGGAGAAAATGGAGAAACAAAGCTACAGAGCTAGTAGCCGTTTTGCCAACAGCTACTCCACGGGCACATGGTCTGTGCCAGACAGTGTTCACCTTGCGCTTGTTGTCTGGATGCTCTTCTGAAAACAGAGGCTTGAAAAGCTGGTAGATTCTGACCCAAATATCAAGCCGCCACCCATAGATCCCCATAGATTACCCCCTCCAATCACCTGCCTGCCTCAGACTCAAAGTAGCTGAGACATTCTGGAATGTGTGGGTCGGGGGGATACTAAACGCTAATGGCACCAGGGTTGGAAAGAGGAGAACTCTGCTGGCATAGGCTTGAATCTGCCTCTGCAGTGACTTGTCAGGGAAAAGTTCACAGCAGGAGGCCAGCAGCTCGAGGGAGGCAGAAGGAAGCAAGAGTATTGACAGTCTCAACACTGATACGGGAGAAGGCAGTGGCACCCCACTCCAGTACTCCTGCCTAGAAAATCCCATGGACGGAGAAGCCTGGAAGGCTGCAGTCCATGGGGTCGCTGAGGGTCGGACAGGACTGAGCGACTTCACTTTCACTTTTCACTTTCATGCACTGGAGAAGGAAATGGCAACCCACTCTAGTGTTCTTGCCTGGAGAATCCCAGGAATGGGGGAGCCTGGTGGGCTGCCGTCTATGGGGTCACACAGAGTTGGACACAACTGAAGTGACTTAGCCGCAGCAGCAACACTGATACGTGTAGTTACGTTTCATCTTGATGGAGATCCATCTGGTGAAGACAGCCCTGCTCACCGCCCTTGGAGGGTCTTCTGTAACCAATTCTCCCCAGAGAGACCAATGTCCTCCAGGGAGAGATCTAGCAAGGGTGCTGAGCAGGGGCTCCACATCAATACTCCCCCATCCCCCTGACCCCGGACATCCGGATTCACTGCCTGTATACGTGATCTTGGGCAGGAACAGCTGTCTCTCAGCCACTGTTTCCTCATCTGTCAGGGAGTGGCGGTGAGACAGCCTGCCTCAGGGGGTGAGTACTACGTGGGGTGAAGCAGGTGAGGAAACCGGGGGCCACCTCTTACGGACGGTGTGTGCTGTGCGCTCCGTTGCTCAGTCGAGTCTGACTCTGTGCAACCCCATGACTGCAGCCCACCAGGCTCCTCTGTCCATGGGATGCTCCAGGCAATACTGGAGTCGGTTGCCATTCCCTCCTCCAGGGGAGCTTCCTAAGCCAGCGATCAAACCCATGTCTCCTGTGGTGCCTGCACTGGCAGCCAGCTTCTTTACCACTGAGTCACCTAGGAAGCCCCTCACGTTTGGCACACACTCAATAAAACTACACTTGATCTTAGCCAAAAGGCTGAGAAGCGATAATAAAAACGGCTAACAGCGTTACTACTCTAAAGCAGACAGGACCTGAGTTCCTACGTGGATGGTCTAATGTGGCTCTCAGCCTCTAAACTTCTGGATTTTCATCCCCATATTTTCTCCCATGAGAAGACGTACAGAGTCCTAGAATGTTCCTTGAATGAATTACTGCTTCACAAATATTTAGAATGAGGCAGCTGAAGGTGTCATTGAAGTGAAGTGAAGTTGCTCAGTCGTGTCCAACTCTTTGAAGTGAAGTTGCTCAGTCGTGTCCAACTCTTTGCGACCACATGGACTATAGCCTACCAGGTTCCTCCATCCATGGAATTTTCCAGGCAAGAGTACTGGAGTGGGTTGCCATTTCCTTCTCCAGGGGATCTTCCCGACCCAGGGATAGAACCCAGGTCTCCCGCATTACAGGCAGACACTTTACCTCCTTAGCCACCAGGGAAGGTGTCACTAAAACCTGGCAAAATCCAGAGATCCCAGCATCACAGCATTCGCTGTAAAGGTCCTGGGGAGCGCGGGAGGGAAGCTCTCCTGGCTGGAGGGGCGGGGCAGGGGTGGAGGCGGGAATGAACTGCTGCAGGCTGGGCCCACAGGGCGGCGCTGTTTGGAGTCACCTCCGACCACCTTGACCTGTCAGGATCCTCGCGTTCTATTTCCCCTTCTTGGCTTTGACTGAAGTCCTTTCGTGTGTGTTCTGTATGGACGGGTGTTAGGAGGGGATGGGGACGTGGTGCCCGTGTCAGGGGCTCTGCCCTCACGGTGGGGCAGGGGCCCTCAGAGGGGCACACCCCCGGGTCAGGTGCCCTCAGGAGAGAGTGGACCCTGCAGAGTTCACCTTCTCTGTCGGGGCTGCAGTGTCCTCACAAAACAAACCCACCATGGAGTCAAAGGGGAAAGGGAGGTAGATGGCGGTGTGGAGGGGAGACGAGAATCTGACTCCATGTCCATCTCACTCTGAGGGTCAACGGGAGAGGTCAAGTGTTGACAGCAATAAACGGCAACGGGAGGGAGGTTGGAGGTCAGGGCGACTGGAGGTGCAGCTCCAGCGAACTGAACTGGCATCGGCAAGGGTCCAGGTGGAAGGGGACTGAGCCCTGGGGACGGTCCTGCAAGGTTAACTGTCAGGGAGTGGGGCTAGGGTCAAGTGATATGCTCTTCACAATAAGGGACCCCTGCATACACTTGCACTCAGAAGAAAAGTGAGGTGGCTGGGAAATTCCTGGTCTTGGAAAGGAATGGGGAGGGGAGGAGGGAGCCAGGAGCTCCAGGGGTGGGGGGTGGGGTCCAGGACTGACGGGCCCTCCTCCCTCCTCGTGGGGGCTGTGGAGTCTTGTGATCAGAGGGTGTCTCATGGTCATTGGCTCTGAAACTGTGGGTTGGGAGGCTTCCTGGGGTCCTGGTGGTTTGGACTGTGGGTTTATCAGCATCTCTCAGGAAAGACTGTCACAAACATAGACTCCCAGGCTGCACTGCAGGCCTTTTGAGCAGGTGTGTTTGTGGTCTGTAACTTTCAAGCTCCCACAGGTGACTCTGGTCTTCAGCTCAGCCTGAGACTTGGCCGCCCGTGTGCACATGCGTGCTCAGTTGCTCAGTCGTGTCAGACTCCTTGAGACCCCATGGACTGTAGC
Source organism: Oryx dammah (assembly GCF_014754425.2). Taxonomy (NCBI): domain Eukaryota; kingdom Metazoa; phylum Chordata; class Mammalia; order Artiodactyla; family Bovidae; genus Oryx; species Oryx dammah. The sequence goes on from NW_024070213.1 coordinate 11,877,357, forward strand.
CCACCAGGCTCCTCTTTCCATGGGATTCTCCAGGCAAGAATACTAGAGTGGGTTGCCATGTCCTCCTCCAGGGGATCTTCCCGACCCAGGGATCGAACCCGCATCTCTTGCATCTCCTACATTGGCAGACGGGTTCTTTACCACTAGCACCATCTGCGAAACCCCTGAGACTTGGCCCCCAAAGTCCATATCCAGCAAGCCTGAGAGGAGGGAAGAGGTGCCCCGTCTCCAGGGGACCCCAGGGAATCCACTCCTATCCCCTCGGGTGGAGGCAGAGGGCAGGGCAGCAAAGGGGAACCCACCTGGTACCCCAGCCCAATTTCTGCCCACCTTGGCCTTGGGAATGCGTCAGCTGAGACAGGGCTCCAGTTATCTACATGGTACTAATGAGGATGACAGAGGAAATCCGCAGGTAACCCAGACATCTCACGGTGAGTAATGGTTTGCCTGCGGACCTATAATTATCATCAAAAGCATTTCTAAACTCCTGAATTCCACCCTCTGAACCAGAATGCTTGGTTGGCAGTTTCCTGGGTGAAGTTTTTGTTTGACTTGAGAAAAAATGTTTGTACCACAACAGGTGAAGGGTGACACGTGGGAATGTAGCATCGTAGTGGACAATAGCTACGTTGGACAATGTGAAATTTAACGCATTTAACACAACACCTTCCCCTGTTCTCTGATCTTCTTCACTCTATCTAGTGGGACAAACCTCTGAATCCTAAGATATAACTAAATTCAGCACCTGAATTAACCCTGGATTTTTTTCAAATGTGTTGATCAATGAAAATGACTCACAGAAAACAGCAATCAGTTACAAAGTTAATTAGACTTGAAAAATTCTTTCTTCCTAGAGGCTCTTCGTTTTTCTAAAGATATTTTGGCTGCACTGCTCAGCATGTGGGAGCTAGGTCCCTGACCGGGTAACAAACCCATGTCTCCTTCAGTAGAAGCTCAGAGTCTTAACCACTGGACTGCCTGGGAAGTCCCCAGAGAAGCCCTTCTTTAGACTTCACACTCTGCCCACGAAGACAATGAGAGAGATGATCAGGAAAGAGACCAAAATTCCATTCAGTATTTCAAGTTTCAAACGTGGGCCTTAAATACCATCAGTACTAAGAGAAGAAGCAGATACATGCCATTGGTTTGGAGAGGCCTGGTGGTGGGCTGTGGGGGCTGACCTGAGTTTCCCAAACCTGAGTAGAGAGAGCCCCAGGGAGAGGTGGCCGGCCAGGGAGGGGAAGGTTCTGGCCAGTGACCTCACCCCCTCCTTTATCAAACTCCTAGCCACCCTCCCCCCTTTCATTTCCTTTCCGCCTTCCTGCAGCCTGGTAACCACACCTGTGTCCCGCCTGCTGCTTTTCTCATTCGCAGGCTGTCATCTAGGGTGTGTTTTAAGTGGGAATTTCTGGGAACAAAAAAGCTCCCGGGCCCACAGCAGATTATCCGGTGGTGGGATATCAGGCACCAGAGCTTTTGGATGGAGGAGATGACCCCGGGCCCCGGGGGTAGGAGGTGGGGACGCTGGAGCCTTCCTAGTGCCTTTAGATCTTACCACCCGGGCGGCCACCAGCCTCCAGTCCACTTCCCAGGGTGCTGTCAGGGCTCCCAGGCCCAGCCAGTGGCAGGAGGCCAGGAGCTGCTTGCTCAGTTTTTAAGTTTAAACATCCACCTGGATTGGTGGTGAGGGACAGGGTCTCCAGAGCTGGCAGAGAAGGCCCAGGTCATCGAAACCCATGCAGGCAATCCAGGGTCCTAGGATTTTTGCTTTCTGTGAGGCATTATGAATGTGTGTTTCAAAGATGCTTCATCCTACCAGTTGAAGGGTCAGAACCAACCAGGTCACAGTCAGTATTTCATTAATAAAACCCTTTCCCTTTGCACTTCGAGAACCCTGAGCAGGGACACGATGGCTGATGACAGTGACCTGGACAGACAGAGGACACTCGCTTGCTCCAGATACAGAGCATGTATGTACTGACTTGGGGCCAAGCCCTGGCCCGAGAGCCTTTGATGTGGAGGAGACGGGAATGAATCAGGCGGCTGGCAGTTGGGCCAGAGCAGGGGTGAAGTTTCTCTCTGGGGAGCAGCTGGCTCAGAGCTTCCCGAGGAAGGGGGGCCGGAGCTGGGGGCCCCCGAGCAGGGTGGCCTGAGGGGGCAAGGGAGGGGAGCTTGCGGGCGCACTGGGAGGGCCTCGGGTCACCCTCTCAGCAGCCAAAGCCACCGGCTGGAGGGGCCCTCACCGAGGAGGGGCCCTCACCGAGCAGCGTCCTCACTGCTTGAAGCAAAGAGTGCAATCTCAGCCTTGTACCCTGGGGGCGGAAGGCCAAGCCGGGAAAGAGTCACCCCCAGAGAGGGAGGGGTGGCAAGGAGGCCCCTCGGCTGTCCAGGACTGGCTTCCAGAACCTCTACCACCAAGAGGTGGTCCTGAGGCTGACTGGCTGGGGATGGCGCGTCCTGTCCTGTCCCCATGGGAGGCCCAGCCCCCATGCCAAGACCCCGCTTCGACCACAGGGCCCCAATCTGACTTTCTTTCCCATCTTAGTGGGTTTGGGACAGCCTAGCGGGCTGGGAGCAATAAAGGCTGTTTTTGAGCAGCTGAACCCACAGGCATAAACTCAGCCCCGGACAAGCCATGGGGCAGCCCCCGCCCTCCCCACCGCCTCCGCCGGCTCAGCCCTTACTGCCTGGGGCAGCAACAGGGGGAAAGAACCACCTGGGCCATGTTCCTGACTTAGGGAGATGCTCACCTGTTCCCAAACCTGGCCAGCCCTCTGCCCCTTCCAGTAGCCCCCGGCTGTCCCTCCACCCAGGCGCAGTGGTGGGGTGGGGGAACACCGTCTCCACCTCTACAACTGCTGTTTGGGAAGCAGAGATCCTGCAGCCCAACTCTTGGGAAAACCTTCCAAATTAGGGTACTGACCATGGCGATGAGTAAAGCAGGGATAACTTAGTTTTTATGGATTTTCCACTGCTGTGTGGCACCAGGAATCATGTGGAGGGAAACCTGCTTGGTCAGCGTCAGGACAGCACGGGCCAGTCCTAATGGAGTGCGTACCATGAGCCGAGGAATGGTACCCTCACACCTGCATTCTGACGATGCCATCCCATCATGCCGATGAGCCCCAGCCAGGCCTCACCTGTCTCCAGGTATACAAGAGCCACTGTGGAGACAAAGCCTTCTCCAAACTCTGCCCCAACACCCAGGGTCTCCATCCCACCCCCACCATCACTCAGGGGCAGGAATCAAGCTGGCCAGGCTCTATAAATAGCAGTGGTGGTTGGGGTGGGGTGGGGGGCTGGGCTGGAGACCGTGGGAGAAATGCAGAAGATAAAGTGCTTTTCTGTGTAATCTGTTCAAGCTCACAAGGAGGCAGGAAAACAGTTTCCCCGCAAACTAAGAATCAAGGAAAGTCCAGTTCTCTCGCCCCCGGTGGCTGGAGACTCAAGGCTTTTAATAAAACAATTCTGGGACAATGCCTGTAGGTCCAGGAAAGACCCCTGAAGCTGCTCAAGCTGGGGGACGAGAGAGGGGATCAGTCCCTAAGCAGCATGGAGGCTGTTTCCTCTGCGGTGGTCTCGAGTCTCCCCACCCCCACTTCCACCAGCCAGAGGCTGCCAGGAAATCAGACCCATGGGATCCCAGGGTGGGGGGCTCCCTCTAGTGGCCCCTGGGACCCACTGGCAGCTGGCCCCTGGGGTCTTAACCGGAGGAGTGAAGGAAGCAGAGGTTTGAAGGCCTGGCAGAGGAGACGCCGGTCCCTTCCTGGGCATGAAACCCGGGGACGGAGAAGATGTATCCGGACCTCTTAATCACTGCAGCATCGTTCACCAGAGCGCAGAGGTGGAAACCGCTCAAACGCCCACTGACGGATGGGTGGATAAGCACAGTGGAACGTTATTCAGTCTTAAAAAGGAAAGAAAACTTGACTCAAGCTACAGAATGGATGAAACTTGAGGTCATTGTGCTCAGTGACATAAGCCAGACACAGAAGGATAAATGCTGTGCGACTCCACTTATGTGAGGCCCCGAGAACAATCAAACACACAGAGAGGAAAGGAGAATAGAGGTTACCGGGGGCTGGTGGAGAGGCGGGGCTTCAGCCAGGGACAAGGACCACATCTGGACCCAGATGGTTGGACAGAAGTGTGAATGCACTTAACGCTATTGGGCTGGACACTTACACATGGTTACAATGGTAAATTTCATGTTATTTAGATTTTACCATAACAAGGGGGAAGAAAACAGGAAAAAAAGAAAGACGGAATATGTTCATCCATCCTTGTGGGAAAAAAAAACACACCTTTTTCGAGTCCTAAAAAGTTTGCCAAATGACCCAATTTGTGTTGAAATTTCCTGGGTTTATCTCAGCCTAGAATGAAATCGAGAGTCTTAAAACTCACTCAGTTTGGAAGAATCAACTGGGAAGAATTTCTGTACTTGAATATAGTTGGAGTAATCAAGACAGCATGGCCTAAGCGGAAGGACACAGATCAATGGAACCTGGCAACAGGCCCACACAGACATTCCCAAATGCTGTGACGAAGCTGCGTCAGTGGGAGACGGACAGTCCTCTCAACAGGAAGCACTGGGGCCACTGGACGCCCACAGACTGAAAGTGGCCTCAAGGTCATTCAAAAATCAGGGTGCTCATCCCCCCTGCCACTAGGAACACACCGGTGAATTCCATAGGGAGGTGTCACTAGAGACCCACGAGAACAGCTGAAATAGGAAGCTGGATCTCTCAGAAGTTGCCGGCAGGAATTCAAAATGGTGCAGCCACGCTGGAGAAGAGTCTGGCAATTTCTTAAAAAACCAAACATACACTTACCATACAATCCAGCAATTGCACGCCTGGGCATTTACCCCAGAGAAATGAAACCTAGTGCTCCACAAAACCTGGAAGTTCATGGCATCTCTATTTATAACAGCCCATAGCTGGAAATGGCTCATGTGTTCTTCAATAGGTGAACAAAATGTGGTCCATTCAGGCTACTTAGTAAAAGGCACCACCTTGCAGAGCAACCTCATCAAGCCCTGGAACCCAGCCCGGGGTCAGAATTGTGACTAGGGGAAAATTCTGGTATTCCCAGGTCAGGGGTTAGCAGACCATTACCTCAGGGGCAAATCCTGCTACCCGTCCTTGCATGACCTGTGAGCTGAGAACAGCTTCTACATTTTTAAGTGGTTGGAAAAAAATGTTTGAAAAGAATAATATTACATGAGATATGAAAATTAGATGAAATTCAAATTTCAGCATGTATCGTTACATCAGAAGACACACGATCCACAGCTGAGCAGAGACGGTACAGGTGGCAAAGCACGCAATCAAGACTTCCTACAAAATCAAAGTGCGGGGCCCATGCTTGAAACAATGGTTAAGGGACTTCCCTGGTGGTCCAGTGGGTAAGACTTCAAGCTCCCAGTGCAGGGGAATTCTCCAGGCAAGATACTGGAGTGGGTTGTCATTTCCTCCACCAGGGAATCTTCCTGACCCAAGGATCGAACCCTCATCTCTTGTAGCTCCTGCTTTGGCAGGCAGATATTTTACTGCTGAGCCACTAACTGGTCACCCCAAATTAGACTCATTTTCTTTGTTGATGGGATTATCTTTTGGGGTGGGGGTGCGATGGGTGCATCAGCCCTTTCATTCAGGCAGTCACCCCACACTCACCCCAAAATATCAGAGGCAGTCTGTGACATCCCTTCTCTTCGTGAAGAAGTCAAAGTTTTAAAGTGTTAATATTTTTGAGTTTTCTTATTTCTCAGATATCATGATAACTCCTTTGAAACGGCTCCATCAGCCTGGTAGTTGGGTTGAGAAGTTATGTTTGAACGTTATTTCCAAGTTATTTGGGCTTTTTTCCTCAAGTCGTTTAGAGGCTATGTGTGAAGTTTAGTACATAGTGGCACTGTTCTCGGATACAGTAATTCAATTTGGTACAAACCTAGGAAGCAGAAACAGTGTATAGTCCCACGACAGGGCGAATCTCTGAGGCTTTTTTATGCTTTGCAGTTGCTGGCAATTTGAGAATCCCAGTGAGCATCACCAGTCTTCTGCTGTCTCCACTGGACACTGATTTTTTTAATAAAATGTGAGATGCTGCTTCCATGGGTATGGATGCTCCCTCCTATCAGTGGGGTGTCTGCGCCTGTTTGGATCTTTGCTGTTTCTGGTAAGCACAGATTTATGCTTGCTGCGGTAGGAAGGGCTCGAAGTGGATCCAGGCACAGCCTGTGCCCAGCCTCTAGTGAGCAGACCTTGGGGAAGACATGCCCTTCTCTGCCCGTGGACAAGGAGGCTCCTTGAGCAGGGACCACAGCGGGAAAGGGCCCTAGGTGGCCTGTGATTCAGGTGGGGCTGGGACCCCAGTGCTGGAGGGAGCCCAGGCTGCACGGCAGAGGTTCGGCGCTGCCCCTAAGTGGCCATGGGCCCCTGACTCCCACATTTAGGAACTTTTCCAGACTTCCTTCTGTTTAAAATGAAGAGATTGGACAGGGTTCTGTTCTGTTTTTTTAAAATATATACTTTAGTTCTTTAGTTAGTTTTGGTGGCACGGGGTCTTGGTTGCTTCATGCAGGCTTTCTCTAGCTGCCGCAAGTAGGGGCTACTGTCTGTTGCGGTGCATGGGCTTCTTATCGCAGAGGCTTCTCTGTTGTGCAGCACAGGCTCTAGGGCGTGCAGTCTTCAGTGGCTGCAGCGTGTGGGCTCAGTCGCTGTGGTGTGTGGCTCTAGGGAGAGTGGGCTTCAGTAGTTGCAGCTCGAGGGCTCTAGAGCGTGGGTTCCGTGGTTGTGGCGCACGGGCTTAGTTGCTCTGCCTCATGTGGAATCCTCCTAGACCGGGGATCCAACCTGTGTCAGTTCAGTTGCTCAGTCGTGTCTGACTCTTTGTGACCCCATGGACTGCATCATGCCAGGCCTCCCTGTCCACCACCAACTCCCAGAGCTCACTCAAACTCATGTCCATCGAGTCGGTGATGCCATCCAACCATCCTATCCTCTTTCACCCCTTCTCCTCCTGCCTCCAATCTTTCCCAGCATCAGGGTCTTTTCCAGACAGTCAGTTCTCCACATCAGGTGGCCAAAGTATTGGAGTTTCAGTCCTTCCAATGAATATTCAGGACTGATTTCCTTTAGGATGGACTGGTTGGATCTCCTTGCAGTCTAAGGGACTCTCAAGAGTCTTCTCCAACACCACAGTTCAAAAGCATCAATTCTTCAGCGCTCAGCCTTCTTTATGGTCCAACTCTCACATCCACACATGACCACTGGAAACACCACAGGTTTGACTAGACAGACTTTTGTCAGCAAAGGCAGATTCTTATCCACTGCACCACAAGAGAAGTCTTGGACAAGACTGTTTTCAAGATCCTTTCCTACAAATCTATAAGGAAGAATTTTCTAGCATAAAAATCTACTCAGAGTCAAACTGGCAGTCTGAAAGGGTAAGGGGAGTTGTGTGTAGTCCAGGAGGCCCTGTAACAAGAGGGGCATTTGGGTGACCCCTTAATAGAAAGCAGCCTCTCTCCACTTCCTATATGAAGTGAATTCCTCAGAAGGTTTCTGCTCTAAACCAAATAAATCTAATAAAAGGTAGTTTACTCAACCTCCTTATGCCCTCGTCCCTGTTTGGAAAGTGGAGGAAGCAGGCAGGTGTCCTTTAGGGCAGACAAGAGGGGGCAAAAGACTTGCTGGGCAGCCTGGGGCTGGTTGGGGGGGAGCCTTGGGGATGGGCCAGTAGGTGCTGCCAGGACACTGTCAATATTCCAGAGACCCTGGTTCAAACTAGGGCCAGGGCTGAGCAAGGGAGAGGGGAGGCCCAGGGCTGATGGGCCCGGGCAGCTAAGAGCAGTGGCTAGGCAGTGGATGGGCCTTGATGCCTGGCGGACCACCTAGGGCTTCATTCAATAGGAACCTTGGAAGACTCGACTAGAGAGCAACAGTGCCCAAGACAGCAGGTGTTTGCTGTGGATCAGCCTTTAAATTAAAAAAAAAATGTGTGTGTGGTTAAAAAATATATAAATAACATTTATACTTTTAACTATTGGTAAGTACACAACGGGCTTCCCAGGTAGTGCTAGTGGTAACGTGCCACCCTCCTGCCACGGGTTTGATCTCTGGGTCGGGAAAATACCTGGAGGAGGGAACGGCAACCCACTCCAGTATTCTTGCCTAGATAACCCCATGGACGGAGGAGTCTAATGAGCTACAGTCCATGGGGTTGCAAAAGAGCTGGGCACAACTGAAGCGACTAACACAAGAAGCTCCAGCTGCTCTTGTTAGCACAGGGCACACTGAAGAGAGAATAAATGCAGGCCACGGTCTCACTCAACATCCGTCTGAAACGTGGACAGGACACAGTCATCGCATAAAGGGCGGGCTTGGCGTCTGGCCAGCCCTTCACCAGGAGCCCCTCCTGTCCTCTGTGGCTGGGTGACCGAGGGCACTGCACGTTCTCTGTAAATCACTCCCCTCTCAGTCTTGTTTATTAAACTCACAGAGGGCAGGACAACCACAAACGCTGGGGTGCTTTGGTAGGGGCTGGTGGGTGGACACAGGGGAGTTGGCACCCACCCTGGGGCCTCGAGTCACCCCCAGCTGTGGCGACTGACGCGGACCTGCAAACAGAAGGTGCCCCAGGAGGTGTTGGTAAGATGAAGACAGAAAACCCGGTATCTGGTGGGGGAACTGCCCACCCGCCTGCCTGGCTGCCAACAGCTGGGGTTCTGTGTCCAGGTCACTCAGGAAACGCTCCTCCCCAGATCTGCTGGAATGGGAGACCCTGACCATCCCTGATCTTTGCAAACTAGGCAGCTCCTAGCCTCGGGTCTCCTGCACGTGGAGGAGGAGGACATTTGGCAGGGGGTGGAATCTTGTTAAGCAAAGAGAGAAAACAGGAGAGAAGGAAAGAAGAAGGTGGCTACTGGGAAAGGCCTGTCAGGCTTGAGGGAGCAGCATCCGTGGGGCGGGGGCAACCTGGTCTCCGCCCAACCCCAGGGTGACTCCCGCCCTTACTGCAGCCAGTGTAACCCCTGCAGGCCTTGCTTCCCCACTGGGGCCCCACATGCCCCTCCATGCTGCCCCCTTCCCGGGGGACGGGGGAGAATTGCAGAAGCTCCAGGAGGAAGTGATGACACTCAGAAGCCCTGGTTTGCAGACACAGGTATCCAGCTAAGAATATTAAATCGCTCTTCAGAGTCACCTACGCACACGTAGGTGGGAAGTCATCCCCAGGGGGATTAGAGGGCCCCACCCTGCTCTTGGGAGCTTTGAGGGGTCTAGAGGTTCTGGGTGGAGAGGTTCTGTCTGCACTCCCCGACGACCCTGGGAGGCTTGGAAGACGTTGTGGCTGGTTCCAAGCTGTGCTGGTGATTTTTAACACCTTATAATGCAACCAACGCTTTAGTAAAGACAGGAAGTCTGACTGGCCGGATAGATCCAGGGCCCCTGTCCATGGCAGAGTGCCCCTGGGTCCAGCTCAGGGGTGGGGGCTTCAGCCCCCTGGCTGAGGCGCTGCTGAGCCATGCTCCCACCCTTGGCGAGTGGGCTGGAGAGCTCAAGGCACAAAGTCATGGTGACCCTTGTGACGCAGAGCTCCCCTGGGAGCTGACACAGAGCTGGGGCCAGGGCCAGGCTGGGGCCAGGGAGGCGTCCGGGAGAGGCTTGGGTTGGAGGCGAGGCTGTCCTGGGGAGCCCCTCTGCCCAGTCTCTGCACCATGATCCCGTCCATCCTGGGAGGTGCTGCTTCCCAGGTCTGAGGATCTCACATAGCTTCCTGTCTTGTGAGAGGCCGGGTAGGGCCCCCATCCTGGGAAAGGGGAGGTTCCTGTTCCAGCAGGTCTGGGGAGGGGCATTTCCTGGGTGTCCTGGACACAGAACCCCAGCTGTTGCAGGAGGGGATGGGAGGGCAGCTGGGGCTCCCTGTCCTGCGTGTCTCCCAAATGCCACTCAGGGGGCACCTGTGGCCAGTCCTGGGCCAGCTGGAGTGGCTGCTCCTCCCCTTTACCTGGAGTCCTGGCGGCTGGAGGCTCCACTGGTTGAAGAAGGGGCGTGAGGGAGGGTGAAGGAAAGGATCCCGGGGTGTGAGCCTCCCCACTCCCGCCGGCTGAGGCTCCACCCGCTTCCCCCTCTGATTCCTTCTGGATTAGCTCAGGGCGGCTTCACCCCAAAGACCGTCCAAGTTGGCAACAGCCACATGTCAGGCTGCTTGGCTTTTAATAAAATTTATGATTTAAATCTTGTGCTCTTAACACCTTCTTTGCAAGCCTCCAAGGGGAACAAAAATGTTGAAGCTTTTTACTCATTTCCTTCATCGCAGGGAGACCCTCACACTGGGCCAAAGCCTGTACGGGGGTGTGTGAACCCGGAGTGCACACATGCGCACGTGTGCACACACACACACACACACACACACACTCTTGGGGAGGGGAGGGACCTTTACAAAGACCAGTTGCGTCTCAGTCCCTGGCAAGTTCCCAGAACATCCATCGAGCCTTCAGTACAGAGACTCTTCTGAAGCAGCAGCACCTGCCTTAGACGCGGAGTCTCTGCCCCCCAGCCGTGAGGTAGGAAGGAGCCTCATCAGTCAGCTCGGGGGCGCTGAAGGAAATCCCACGACTCCGAGGACCTGAGCCCAGGGGGTGCAGATGGTGAGGCCCTCCACAGTGAGACCTTCGTAGGGTCCCGAGCTCCAGGGTCAGGCCCAGACTGCCCCTCTTCTCAGCCGCCCTGGCCCTGAGCAGGGGGCAGCTGGGGCCCCGCAGGCTGGCTCTTGAGGTCCAGCACGCAGGGGAGGCCGCCTTCTAGCAGACACCCAGCTAATGCACGTCCAGCAACACAGCTGTGGGACCATCCTGGAGTTAAAGCTCGTGGGAGACCTGACGAGAGCAGGCTCATTTCTGTGCCTGGAGGGTTCTGCTATGAGCCTGAGTATGCACCACTGCATTCGGGGCCAGAGGAGGAGCAGACGCCCGCCCTCAGGGACTTTCCAGCCGCCGGCCTGGGCGGGGAGCGGGGGTCAGAGCGTTTCCGCAGCGTCTGCAGGTTCCAGTCCACGCTGAGGGCCGCAGACTGGACTCCGCAGCGTTGACGTCCTGGCTCAAGAATCCGGCGTCAGGTTCCCGTCTCCTGGGTGTCCTTTGTCACCGTGACTAAGAGGCGGGCGGACAAAGCCTGCATTCAGGAGCCCATCCCCGGGAGATTGGCGCGGCCCAGCCAATGAGACAGCACATTGGCATCTGGGCTTTGCCCTCTAAAGCAGAAGCCATGTGACTGCTGGCATCTGATGCCCTCGGGTGAGGGCACTGCGGCCAAGTTCCGGTGGGGGGGGGGGTCAGGTGCTGGAACAGGGCAGGTGAAGAGGCTGGTGACCCCTACCGGAGAAACCCCCTCTCCAGGCCTTGTGTCCCCACACCTGTGGCAGTGGGCATCTTTATCCCTGTTTTAAAATGAGGAAACTGAAGATGAGAGAAGCCAGGTGAATTCTTGAGGCCACAGCCTGACACAGCACAGACCAGAAGGCAATCCTGTCGATTGACTCTGGACCCTGGCTTTCCCGTGCACGGCCGAGGTTCCCATGGGCCAAGCCCTGCTCTGTCCTGGTCCTCCGCCAGTCCAGGAGGGTGGGCATCCACTGGCCTGGCCTCTCCTGGACAGCCACCTGTCAGGCCCCCTGGGGACGTCCCACGGTGGCCCCACTGACACAGGCCGAGTAGCTACTCATGTTCTCTTTTCTCCTGAAGTGTCAGGAGGCTCCCGAAGCCGCGGCTCATCCTGACTCTGCACTGAGGCAACAATCCAAGGAGAGCCAGATGGAGCCCCCAGCTCCTGTCTCTCTGAGCCGTCTGGGGGTGGAGGCCACCCGTTTCCCACCCACAGCTCTGGAGCGGGGGGGGGGGCGGACACCACGCTTCCGACCAAAGTCCGAAAGGAGTCCTGAGGAATAAAGCCACAAGAAAAGGAAACTGGAGCCCGAGCCGACCCGGCAGGAGCTGCTGTCTTCAGTGACACGCACGGCCGGTCTCCGTGTCCATGTCCTGCTGGGGGCTGCCTCCGGGTGCACCTGCTGGGTGGTCTCAGAGCAGCTGCAGACCTGAAGAATGCAGTTCTCCACTCTCAAGCAGGAGAAACACAATCACCCATTATCCTCATGGTGGCCTGTGACCTAGAGAACGTAGCGGGGCTGAGGTCAAGGGCAGCGGAGGCTCTGGGCTGCGAGTCCAGAGCCCTCTCCCACACTCTCCCAACACCTGGGAAAGCGTGTGGATCTCAAACCAGCTTCCTTGGAATGCTCCCTCAGGGTCTAACCAGCTCCTAATTGTCTTTGAGCCAGCCCAAGAGGCTCGAAATCATAGTCTTCCCCCAATCCAGAGAAGAAACCAAGTTCACGGACGAATTCTCCACTGCAAGTTCTCCTCTCACGTGTTCTCCTTACACCTCGTGGCCTCTGCGTCCCTGTCTGCAGCTGAGCGGGTGACCACGGGGCGAATCAGCAAGCAGAAAGGCAGGATGAATGGGAGATGCTGGGGACAGCGACCAGTGTCACCCAACAGCTCGCTATGGGGGACACACTGGCGTGTGGTGGCGATTTCATTTATGCAGCAAAACACACATCCTGCAGTGAGACTGTGCCCACTCCAGGCCTCCCCTGCTGGAGGGAGCAAGGCCGGGCAGAGCCGGGTGTGGGCAGGGCTGCGGGAGGGAAGTGTTCGGCCCATGTGCCAACATCAGTGGGCTGCAGAACCTGTAAGGAGAGGGAGGGAACGCGGCGAGCGGGCTGAATCCCTTGTGCGGGAGACAAACAAAGTGAAGCAGAAAAAAATAACTCTCAGCAAAGTCCCCAGAACTTCTCTACATCAGGCCCAGAGCCACCAATCTTCCCAGCAGATGGTCTTGGCAGACCCCCATGCCCCCTTGTTCCCGACCGTTCTGTCCGATTCTGCAGCTCATGTGGTCCAGGGTATACATGTCAGCACATATCCTGGGGTTGGGGTGGGGTGGCTCCAGCCCTATATGAACCAGACCCGTGGACACCGCTCCGGGACAGAGTGAAGTGGGGACCCTGACTCGGGCCTCCATGTGCAAACTGTGAAGCACAGTAAGGGGGGCGGTCAGCCCCGAGTCCAGGTGGATGCCCAGAGGGGCTCCCCCTTTTCAGAGTCACTGTCAGCCTGCCAGGGCCGGGGTGCTGTCCACTCCTCTGCCCTCCTGTGACCCAAGCATCCCTGCTTCCTAGGGATCTCCGGTGTGGCTGACCGCGTGGGGACCGCCGGCCTCTCCTGCCTTTCTAGCAACTGAGGACACATCCTACCTGGATGAGCTGACTGCATGAGGCTCAAAGAAAAACAGCACGCGATTTTTAAATAACTTTATAATTTCCTGATGGATTTAGTTTGTGAATAAAAAAGAAAAAAAATGAACAAAGTGTTTACAATAGTTATCAAGGCAAAGTCGACTCTAACACAGTTTCTCTGTAACGTCATGATCGTGTCAGCGACACCGCCGGGCCGGCGTGCAGTGGACGGCGGTGGTGGGCCCGCTCAGACACCACCCGCCCTCGGCTGCTACTGTCGCCGAAAGGACTCAAGCTGCAGGGTCAGAGCCCGGGGCCCCGGCTCCTCAGCAGGGGCGGCTCTCCCTCCTGAAGCCAGGGAAAGGGGAACCGTAGGAGACTCCAGTCTATGCCTTGCATACCCGCTGGGCTCGAGTGCCCCGGGCTGCCCCTGGGGGTCCAGGGCATGTGCAATACTGCTGTGGTGGTGGTGGGGAGGCAGCCCCACCAGGGCCGGGCTCTCTGGCTCAGTGGGGGACACCTCCTTTCCTGGCCAGGCCGTTGCTAGGGCCCAGCCTGGGGCAGCCTGGGGCGGGGGTCTCATAAGCTTTCAGGGAAAGGCTGCAGGGACCGATGCCAGAAGGGCTGGGCTCTGAGCCGGCCCCCCACCCAGACTGCAGGCTCCAGGCTGGATGGGCCCCAGAGAGTATAGCACCAAGTGGGCAGGAGGAGGCTCTGTGGCTGGTGCAGAGCTCAGGGGCTAGTGCCAGGCCCAGGTGACCACACGGGACCCGGCCTGCCGGGCGGGGGCCAGTGTGGGGGTGAGGGAGCTCCAGGGTCAAGGATCTGGGAGCCTCTGGCAGAGGCCCTGAGGGTGGATAGGCAAGCCAGGCCCCAGGAGCCTCTCCCGAGCTCAGCGGCCAGAAGCCTGCCTGGATCTGGACCTGGCGTCTCCCCAGCGGCCGGCCCGGCTGCCACCTCGGCCACCTTATGGGGAGAGGGGCGGTGTCTGGCTGCCCCAGAGCTTGAATTCCTTTGTTAACATGATATTGGTTTGACTTTTTAGAAACACAGCTCTTTAATTTTTCAGTTCTACAACTACTCTGTAATATCTTAATAATCTCAACAATGGACACAATGGAACTGCCCCGATTCTCTGAACCACACGGACAATATCGACAAGCAGAGAAATGAAAGAGGAGGTGGGGAGGGACAGGAACCCACTCCCCGTAAATCAATCCCTAATCCACCGCTCCCCTGGGGTCAGGAGGAGAAACACCTATGATGGGGGTCACAGCACTCGCCACACACGCTGGGAAAAACCAGGAGACACTTGGGTTACAGTTTTGACACTAAAAAGTTTGGAAAGTTTTTGCTTAAAAAGCACAGGACAGCCATTTTGTTCAGAAGGATTTTCCCTGTTTTCTTCCTGTGTTCCCTTAGTGTCCGGGGAGGAAACACCAGATTCCTCTCAAGACCTTTCTTTGATGGTTGCACCCCTGCTGAGGGGTCAGGGCTGGCAGTGGTGGGTGGGCCTGGGTCTGCCTGGCCGGCTGCCCCTCCCTCTTCTCCCCCTGCCCCCCTACAGCCCAGTGCTCTGCCGCTGATGGGAGATGAGGCTGGAGTGGGGTTGGGGGCCCACACAGGGTCCATGGGGACAGGAAGAGCCACTTGAGCCCAAGTCCACCCTTGCTCTTTCCCCGCCCTGGGGCCTTTGCTGACATGGTGGAGTCCACAGCGGGGAGGGAAGGGCACGCGGGTTGGGTCAGCAGCAAATCCTGACCGTCAGCAGTCACCGACACCTGGAGACGACTTCCTCTCCTCCTCTTGCTGCTGGAAAGCCCAACAGACCTTTCTGGACACAAAGGGTGAGCCCAGCTGCTGCCGTCCATGCTGGAAGCGCCTTGGGTTCCGTCCGCTTCACTTGTATTCCTAAGACGAGTTAGGAAGAGGGAGCTCTCAGGCCGCCTTCAGATGGTCAGGTACATGGTCAAGGTCAGAGATGAGATGGAGTTGCGGAGCCCCGCTCCCTTCTTCACACGTGACAGCCCACCTGACGTCTTTTCCATTTCAAACAGCGTCCACACCTTGGCAGACCTGCACCCAGATGCTTCATCACGAGCCCGGCAAGGGCCTGTGGCGGAAGGGCAGGACCCAGGAACCATGTGAGGCTTCTGCCCTGCACCCCAACTTGGTGCCACCCACTCTCCTCACTGCCCGCCGTGACAACTGTTACCTGGGGACAGAGCTCGAGGTGCTCAGGACAATGAGACGTGCCAACGGGATGGAGGGTTTGGTGAGCATGTTAGGCGGCCTGCAGCACGTCTCCAAGGTCACAGACCTTTGGGAGCAGCTCGTGACCTCGTACAACCATGAAGTCAGAAGAGGTCAGGGGATACAAAGCTTGTGTGCTGGAACTGCGCCTTCAGCAAACGTTGGCTCAGAGAGAGACCTACACTCAGTAAGATGCTAAATGCTGGAGATTACATCCAGTTTGCCCTCGTGGTATAGGCAGGTCCTTGCTCACTGTTAAACTTCAGCCAGTTGACCCTCATCCAGGACCAAACAGCCCCCAGAACCACTGGGTGTGAGGACCACCCAGGAGGCAGAGGAGAGTCCTGCCTGGTTTAGACAGATGGTGTCTACCCAGAGTAATCCCCCAGGTATCCACAGGCAGGCAGCAGGGATCATATCTGACAGTGAAGGTGGACCCAGCAGGGCCCGGGGGACCACCAGAAGCGCTGGTCAGGCTGCTGCCCTGTATGGGGCCTCTTCCTCCTGCAGGCCAGGGAGGAGGTCCTTCTACCTTGGTTCTCCTATTGTGGTGGATATCCTAACATTCCAGGACTCCGGCCCTAAAACACTGGGGCTTTCTAAGTGATTTATGGGCAGTGCAATAAATAAATGGGATTGAGGTAATTGACCACGAACGGCCACCACTTAGTGTCTGAGCCCTGCAGCACCCCCGCTCTGGCCAGCCCGGCTATCAGGAAGCATCTCAGTAA
Organism: Oryx dammah; assembly: GCF_014754425.2. Lineage (NCBI taxonomy): Eukaryota > Metazoa > Chordata > Mammalia > Artiodactyla > Bovidae > Oryx > Oryx dammah. Next base: position 11,893,634 of record NW_024070213.1, read on the forward strand.
GAAATTTATGAACAGAGTCCATTTAAACCTTTGATAAGGAGCACTCGACAGCTTCTCACGGGGGGAAGCTGGTTTATGGCAGGGAGTGGGGGCTGCTGGAGATGTGACCATATAAGTTAATGGGACCGTCACGGGCTGCTGGCGGGAAGATACGGGACTGACGGCTGTGACGACCTGACAGGCAGCCTCGGATTCCCTGGGTGAGTAACTAGGGAAGGGGAAGGAGAAAACCCATTTAGCCCAGAAACTCTTTATCAGAGGATGTGAGCGTCTGCTGGGTGTCTGGCCGGAGAGGTGATCAAAGGGCAAGGTTTGGGTTAAGTGGTCTGTTTCTCGGTGCCCGATATTTATGGCTGCCACCATCTATGCTTGGGGAAGACGTCAGTACTCTCAACTGGATTTGCAACTTTGGGGTCGATTCTCTGATTTGCAACATGGAGCCGGCCAAGTTCATTGAGAAGCACATGGATGTGCAGAGAAGACACCGTCCACCATCGTAGCCCTTTACACAGCATGCTCCTTCAGGGGAACAAACCCCCAAATTCTGAGTCACCAGATGGGATCCTATCCTACAGGCTAGTAACTGATACAGCCTCTTGCCCCCCAAAACCCATAAATTCCATTATAATGAGAAATGCTGATTTCTGCAAGATTTTTCTGGAAAAGCTGCCCTCTATTAAGACTTAAGATCGGACCAGGTGCATCTCACAGAATCCTCGACCCCACCCCATCCAGAGGCTGTCTTCATGGCTGGTGCCTGGCAGCCACGCAGGCACTTCATAAACACGGTCTGAGCATTAGAGGGGAAGGATTGCATTTGTGATGAGCGACATCCGTGTGCAGCAGAGGCTGTGGGTCAGGATGAAGGCTGCAGTGGCCAGGGGACAGCGGGGGGAGGCGGGGCGTGCCCAAACCTGGAGTGCAGGGGAGGGGTGGGGTGGGGTGGGGGGAGGCAGAAGCACTCTTCAAGGGTGAGATGGAGACGTTCTGGGGAAGCCAGCCTGACCCAGAGGACCAGTCACATTCTACAGAAGCAGAGCTGCGGGCGTGGCCACACCGCCCTCTTCTCTTTCAGTCACGGACGTGATCCAATGCACCAAGCAAGAGCGACTCACCCAGAGGCTGAGGACAAGCACAGGACCAGGAGGCAGGGAGGCTGGTTCCCCGAGCGCCCGCCCACAGGCCTGCCCAGATGCCTCTTGTGGACAGTCACCAGCATGGACAGGAGAGAAGAGTTGGTCGGCTCCAGGTCCCTGGTCCCTCTCCCCCTCCTCTCTTTCTGCTAATACTCTTTATGGGATTTTTTTTTTTTAACCCTTTTAGGGGAAACCACCTGTTCTGGTATCAGAACACGTAGTGCTTGGGTCTGCAGTGAAGCATCCCCCAGAAAGCCGAGCTCCGCAGCATCCAGACTCTGTCCTCATGCCACGGACGGGCGAGGGGGGCTCTCCCCGTGTCCCCATCAGGGCACAGCCGCCAGCATCCACAGTGTCACTGCTGATGGCCAGAGGGCAGCTCTCCACGGAGACTCGGTTGCTCGCTCGGCTGGGACGGCAGGACAGTTAGTGTGGGGACGACACCCAAAGAAGGAAGCAGGTTAGAAGACAGATGAGAAACGGCGCTGGCGCCTCACTGGAGGGATTAAGCGAGACGGGATGGGGTCTGTAGTGTGTCTGGTGCCAGGAGCCGAGGGCCGGGTTCCGCACATGCCTCCTCTCCTGGCTCCTGGGTTCAATGCTTGGGCTGCTGGGCCAGCTGTTCCCGCGAGAGGTCAGGATGATTCTTCCAGGGCGTTGACCACCTGCTCCAGGATGTCGGGGCAGTGATCCGCGATTTGCTGCAGGACGGCGTTGGCAAACTCCTGCAACTCGGCGTTGTCCCGCTCACCTTTCTCCTGCTCACTCTGAAGCTGAAAGGAGAGACAGATTCAGGTGAAATAAATCAAGCCTGTTCACACTGAGTTCAGAATTACCCTTCATTAACAAAGGAAGGATGCTGGCAAACACATGGATGAGCCTGGAGGGCATCGCGCTCAGTGAAATGAGCCAGACCCAGAAAGACAAACAGTGCGTGGTATCTACCTACACATGGAAACCGGAGGGAGAAACATCAAGTCAGACTCAAGCAGCAGAGAGAGGGACAGTGGCTGCCAGGGCCTGGAGGTGTGAGAAACGCAAGTAGGGGGTAAAAAGGCACAAACTTTCACTTCCGAGATGAATGAGGTCCGAGGTGTAACGTACAACCTGGTGACCACTGTCAACAATACCGCGTCACACACTGAAATCTGCGAGGAGAGCAGGGCTTAGGGGTTCTCATACAGAAAGAGAGGAAATCGTGACACAACATGTGTTAACCGAAAGGCTGGAGACTGTCCACGATGTCTGTGTACATCACACCATCAGGTGTACCCCTTAAATATATTACCATTTTGTCAATTTTAGCTCAGTGAAGCTAAAAAAGAAAAAAAAAAGATGAATAAGAGTCAGTTTCCATGTGAAGTCTTCCTGTATCAGAATTAACAATTAGGAAAGTATAGGAGTATCGAATGTCTCCTCTTGAAGATGAAGGTTAGAGGCTGGTCCAAGGCCCCCAGAGGGTGACCTGCAAAGCTGGGATCCCACGCCGGTGTTCTCACTCCAGGAATGTCCTCCCACCGGGCCACACCGTCACATTCAGGCCTAGGAGGGGACGGGGCTCATGCGTGATCAGACAGGATCATGCACACTGGTCCCTGCCTGAGGGAGGGCCCCGGCCTCCGCCACGCGCTTCTGCTCAGTGCATGGGACTCCCTGCCTCAGGCCCGCTGACTGAGCCAAAGAGAAGCCGAGCTTGTTTAAAGGGCATCTCCTGTTGTTTAAACGCTCTCTGACACTCCTCCACACACTGCACCAGCGTGTATGAGGGCCTACTCTGTGCTCGGTGCTGAAACGCAACGGACTTGACCCTTGAGCCAAGCAAGTACACAGATGACTATGACTCAGCCAGGAAAGGGCGGTGACCGAGGCCTGAACACGCAGCGAGGCAGACAGGAGGACACCCGCGTCACCCTGGGGGGAGTCCCAGATGTTCCTGAAGGCTAAACAGAAGTGCATCCGGGACAGAAGCAGTGGTCGAGCAGACAGAACGGGTGCAGACGTGCAGAGCCATCGAGGGGTGTGGGTCTAGGGATGGTGAGACACACCCCTTCCCCAGCAGCTGAGCATCAGGCAGGGGACGGAGTGCAGAATGGCACAGGTGAGGCTGGAAGGACAGCCTGGGGCCGGGCAGCGTACGCAGAGCTAAGGGTTCAGGTTTCATCTGGTGAGAACCACAGGGTGACAGGAGCAACTGGAAGCCCCAAAACTTTAAGACAGCACAGTGATGTGATCGTGTCGTTTTCTCAGAAGACAGTATGAAGCTGAAGCAGGCCACGTGGATGGAAGAAGAGCACGTCCAGGGAGGTCACTGTCCTGAGCCCAGGGGAGAATGAAGGAGGAATACAGGTTTGGGTGGGAGGGCATGGGAACAGAGGGGCAGGTGGGTGGGAGAATTTCCTAAGGCTGGACTGGTGGGAGGTGGGGTTACATGAGAGAGGGCAGAGAACAAGGCAGATGAGCCTGGAAATACAGGAGGCAGAGCAGGTTTTAGGGAAGGAAGGAAACTAAAAACTGAGTTTAAAGTGTAAAACACACAGACTCAGGAGTGAGGCTGGCTGGGACCCAAGCTCAGCTCTGCCAATGACTGGTCTGCATGACCTGGCCCCCTCGGAGCCTCAGTTTCCTCATCTGTAAAAAGGAACAGTGATATTACAGGGTGGTTTTAATGCCTTAATATTTGTATAAAGTACAGCACAATGTCTGACACACAGAAAGTGCTTGGGAAATGTTAGATGCCGTTATCAAAACTGTTACTGCTGTTTTTTATTAAGTAGATAAGATAACCCAGAAAGAGCATGTGGATTAAAATGCAAAAAGAAGCAAAGTTTCAGTTACACTGTTGACAGAATCTAGATGCTCTGAGCCAAGAGTGAGCATGCTGCTTTTTCAAATATATCAAAGAGCCAGGGACAGATTCAGAGCTGGTGATCTTCTGTTAAATGTTGAAAAAAGACCAGAATGTCTGATCCCGAGTGTCTGGCAAGGGCCAGGTTCAGACCGCGCGAAGTCGGGTGCGTCCCGAGCTCTGGCTGTGCCACGTGACTGCGAGTCTCCGAAATGGGGAAAGCAAGGGGGTCGGGTGCCTGGTGAACACAGTGGCCCGGGCCAGAGCCCCGGGCTGTGAAGCTGAGGTCTCTCCCACCACGCAGGGCGAGAGAGGAGGTTATGAGGTTGTGGGGCTGCTTCAGCTTCTTATCTTGGGCTGGGGGATAGATAAACGCCCTTTATCTTATTCTTTGTGGGCTGTGATGACTGACTGTGCGTGTCCCCTCAGATCCTCATGTTGAAATTCTCATCTCATTGTGATGATGGTCTGAGGTGGGGGCCTTCTGGAGATGCTTGGACGTGAGGGTGGCACCCTCATGAATGAGGTGAACTCAGAGACCGGCCTCCCTCCCTCTCGTGAGGACCTGAGGAGAAGTGAGCCATCTGCAGCTCGGAGCACAGCCGTTGGTGGAACCAGCCTGTGTGCCCGGATCCTGGGCCCGCAGCCTCCACAACCTTGAGGAACAAACCTCTGTTGCTGATAAGCCACCCAGCTTACAGCATTTTGTTATAGCAGCCTGACTAACATAGTGAGTAGCGCTTTTAAAGAAAGCTATGAAAGGAAAAAAAAGGGGCAGGATTTGGCTAGTCGAACGTTTAAAACATTTGTATGGACTCAGAAAAGATGTAAGTAAAAATACAAGTTTTTGCTTGGGAAATGTTTAGAATAAATAAAACAAAACAAACAAAGGATTGCTATCAATATATTAATGAAAGTGATAACACTAATCCTAATGTAATAGAAAAAACAGGCAGAGAATATGAACCAAAAACTCACAGAAGGAATGTAAATGATTAATAAGCACATTAAATGATAGTTAGCTGTCGTGAATAATTTAAGAATAGCAAATTAAGCAAGATAGGGTTTTGTTTTTTCCCTCCTCCCATCACATTGGCAACAAAAGCTACAAAGACTGTTAACAATCAGTGTTGGTAAAGACCTGAGGAAGTGGGCCCTCATATATACCACTGATGAGACTATAGACTGGGGAGCACTCTGGTCTCTTCAACCAAATTTAATTGCATGTGTACTTTATGTAAATAATTCCACTTTCTAGAGTATATTCTACAGAAAATATCAGTAAGAAATTCAAGAATGTATGCACAGGTATGTTTACCAAGGCAATTTGTAAGAATGAAACTTTTTTTACTGACCTCAGTGACGACCAAGAGGTGAGAGAGGTCTGTATGTTTGGGCTTATGTACAGAAAAATGTATGGACAAAGACAGACAGAAGTATGAAGAGTGGTTAGTCTGAGTGGATGGAATGATTTCTATTTTACTCTGTATACTTCTGTACTGTTTAATACCCACAAGTACTGTCGATCTTACTAAAAGAAATACAAATAAAAATATGTAAATATTCAAAGCTGCATGTATTTTTCAAACGTGTAACTGTTACATATTCTAAGACCAAGAGGAGAAACCAACAGAAATGTATAAAACATTCATTCAGAAAGTACTGATTGGTTCGCCATGAAAAGGAATGGAATTCTGACCCAGGCTACCACATGAACCCTGAACACACTATGCAGTGTGAAAGAAGCCAGTCACAGAAGGCCGCATTCTAGACGGTCCCATTTTTATGAAATGTCCAGACAAGGCAAACTCAGTGAGGGGGCGGCCAGTGCTGCCCAGGGCGAGGGCGGGACGGGGTGGTGGGAGGGCCTGTGGACTGACGAACACATTGAAAACTGGCTGTGGTGACGGCCACACAACTCTGAGAATCATGCCTTTTAAATGAGTGGATTGCACGATATGTGAATTCTGTCTCAACGAAACTGTAAGGACACACTGAGTCCTGCTTGCAAAATCCTGCAGAGCAAATGCCCGCCGAGAGGGAGGAAAGTGCTGCAGCTTTAGCCAGGGTGGAAAGGAGGAGAAGAGGGGAAGAGTCCCTTGAGGAGGTGGAGGGAGATGTTCAAAGACAGAGAAGGCTCGTACCAGACAGAAAGCCAGCAAGAGCGGAGCAGGCGCGGAGCAGGAGGAGATGTGCTCGGCTGGTCCCGGGGTTTGGGGCCACGGAAACTACCAGGTCTTGGCAGAAGTAAGGCAGGTCTCCCTAGGCTGGCCGGGCATGGGCACTGCCCCCAGGGACCCCCAACCCTCTCCATGCTCTCTGTGAGGTCCACTGAGGGCTCTGGCCTCCACTGCGGGCACCTCATTATCAAAACAGTGGGGACAGACTGGAGTGAGCTGAGAGCGCGATGCAGGTATGACTGAGATGCAGGGTGAGAGGAAACGTGATCGTGACCCGCCGTCATCAGGGCTGGAAGCGGAAGGGGGAAGGGTAACAGAACTGCAGGAGGACCAGAGAGGGTCAGGAGTGATGGAAGAGATCAGGGGGAAAACCAGAGGTCAGCCACAAAGGCTAAGCTTTCCCAACATCTAATGAATGGGCTGCCTGGGGAAAGGTGCTTAGACACAGAGGGGTGAGAAGAGAGGAGGCAGTGCTGCTTCTCTGGCGGGTCTCTCTCCATCTCCGGGGATTGAGGCTGGCTTACACTTGATCTAGAAGTACCACCACGCGTGGGCACAGCGGGGCAGAGAGAGATTCCACTGGCACTCGATTCATTACGCGCTAGTTACTTCCTGTCTCAAAAAAAAAGAAAACTCAAAGACCAACCTTTCCTGTGAAACGGGAACTGCTTCTCAAACGAGGATTTCTGTTCTGACTCTGAAATGCAAAGCTTTAGTCATTTGAGGTCCGAGGAGTGCTGAGTGTCGGGAAAAGTGTCGTTAAAACTTCAGACCACTTAGGGAAGAAAGGCAACGTGAAGGAACCAAACGAAGACTTGAGGCAGCTGTGCTCTTGCAGCACGGGTGTGAGAACAAATCTTGAGGGGGATTAGTACCTCATTATTTAACAGTATTTCATTAGCATGCACAGCACAAGCAAAAAAAAAAAAAAAGGCAGTTTCTGTGGTTTCAGCATGTAGTAGACCCCGTGGACAAAACAGGGAAGGTGTGTTCCGGCTTCCAAAACTGAACTTACCAGCTTGTCTCTCCATCCTTCGCCCCCTCCCCAAAGAAAAGCCCCTTAGACTTAGCACAGAGAAGGATTTCCCAAAACGAACAGACATGCAATATTGGGGATTTAACGAAAAAGCTGATTTCATCTGAGATGCAATGCTCCTCTGTCCCTCTTCCCTTCCTTGTTAAAGTGACAAATCCCGTTAGTAGATATAAACTCAGCTGAGTAAGCCAGTAAGATCTACCATATCCTGCTCTCTTCTTTCTAATACTGGCAGGCCAGTTCTACCCCTGCAAGTACTACAGTGAAAAAACATTACCGTCTTGTTTATTTTCTTAAAAATACCATAGTCATATGCAGCGGGTAGGTTCACAGAATCTCCTCCTCTAGATACAGAGATGCAATTTTCTGGGTATGTGCTGAGAGCTTTGCATCTAAAGACAAACAACCACCACCCTAAGAACATTTCCAAATACATTTAAAAAACAAACATGTTCCCATGAATCCCATAAGCTCCTGTAACAGCAGCATCAAATCCCATACCTCAGCGTCTCTGTTTTCTCCATAAATAAACACCTAACATGAAATCTTCCCCAAGTGCCTTGGGCCTCTTCCTACTTAACCTTAAGAGAACTAACATACTCTGGAGGAAGGGAATCTTGGAATAAGAGGTGTACAGCCATCTGGCTCCAGTAGAGAAGATAGAAAATAGGGTCGGCTAAAAGAAATGGGAGGGATTTCTCTGGTCCAGTGGCTAAGACTCTCTGCTCCCAATGCAGGGGGCCCGGGTTCCATCCCTGGTCAGGGAACTAGATCCCACATGCCGCAACTAAGACCTGGTGCAGCCAAATAAATAGCTTTTAAAAATTAAAAAAAATAAATAATAAAGAAACAGGGACTTGGCAATGTGGCTGAGGATGACTGGGAGGGTGGCATCCTGTGTGTGGGTGCTACTGCTGTCCACGGCAAAGGACAGACAGCTCGGGGGCTGGCAGCCGTGAGCCTGCTGTGCAGTCGCTCAGTCCTGTCTGACTCTGTGCCCACATGGACTGCAGCATGCCAGGCTTCCCTGTCCTTCATCTTCTGGAGTTTGCTCAAATTCATGTCCACCGTCTCATCCTCTGTCGTCCCCTTCTCCTCCTGCCTTCAGTTTTTCCCAGCATCAAGGTCTTTTCCAATGAATCAGCTCTTTGAATCAGGTAGCCAAAGTATTAGAGCTTCAGCATCAGTTCTTCAGTGAATATTCAAGGTTGATTTCCTTCAGGATTGACTGGTTAGATCCCCTGGAGGAGGAAATGGCAACCCACTCCAGCACTCTTGCCTAGAAAATTCCATGGATGGAGGAGCCTGGTGGGCTATAGTCTATGGGGTCGCAAAGAGTCGGACACGACTGTGCAACTTCACTAGTTGTTGGTTTGATCTCTGTGCTGTCCAAGGGACTCTCAAGAGTCTTCTCCAGCAACAGTTCGAAAGCATCAATTCTTTGGTGCTCAGCCTTCTTTATGGTCCAACTCTCACATCCGTATATGACTACTGGAAAAACCATAGCTTTGATTATATGGACCTTTGTTGGCAAGGTGACGGGAGCCTGAGGAACTCATTACTGAGGTAACACAGACGTGACACATCTCAAAACAACCCCACGACGCTCCTGTTCCTCCTCCTCCAGGTCCCACGGCCCTGGCTCATCAACTGACTCTGTTCCCAACCTCTCCCCTCCCCAGCCTCTGACCACGGCCTCCAGGGGCTCTTTCACCCCAAGCTTTCTGAACCTGTCTCTCACATGTGCATGCGTGCTAAGCCGTTTTCCCCTCATTCACCATCAGACGTCTAAAATAACTCTACACTTCCTACCTCTGTTTCCCATTTTCCACCTTAACATCTAAGAATTTAGCTTTTTGCTATTTCACCAAAACTGCTCGCTCAAAAAGCTGTACCTTAAATGGAGATACGACACAATCCCAGATGGGAAGGCTCAACACTGTAAGAGTGTTAATTCTGCCCAAACTACCTGCTGATACAGTGCACTCCAATCACAGCTGTGGCAGGGGTGAGTCTGTGTGTGTGACTGACACGCTGATTCAGGGCACGAGAGGGAACGTAAAGAGCTCAGAGCAGCAGAATGACCACGGAGAAACAGTGATACAAAATAGTTCTTCACGTGATTAAATATTCCTCTAGAACCCAAAGTTTAAAACGGCTGCATTCCTTTTAATGGATGTATTATAATTTATTCCACTAATTCAATTATTAGAAATGTAGCCTGTTTTCACTACTATTAATATTAGTGTGTTGAAATTTTCTAAACATAAATCTATGCATATCTATGGCTGTCTTCTTAGAATCCTGCATCAAAGGGTATACACCTTTTTAAAGCTCTGGACATGTCACCAAATGTTCAGAACAGCTGCACTAACTTTCAAAAAACAAATAAGGGTGACCATTTCCCATCCTCCTGGTCCCCTGGGGTCACACCCACCTCCCCTGCAACCTTGCCAATGCAACAGGGCTGTATTCATTTGCAGTTCTATGTAGTGAAGCCCAAAACAGAGGCGAAGTATTTAAAAATATGTTTATAAGGCCATTTCCTCTGGTGAGGAACTCCCGTGAACGTCCTTTTCAGGCCACGCTTCTTTTGGTTTAGCTTCTTCCTCTCTGATCTCCTGGTCACAAACCTGACCCTGGCTCTTGGATCTTAGCATCTTCTGCTTAATGCAATAGCTTCACAACCATCTCTGGAGAAGGAAATGGTAACCCACTGCAGTATGCTTGACTAGAGAATCCCATGGACACAGGAGCCTGGTGGGCTACAGTCCACAAGGTTGCAAAGAGTTGGACGCAACTGACGCGACTGAGCACACAGCACCATCTCAAGCCTTTCTAAGATGGGTTGGGTTAAGTTTGCTCCTCCTCTTCCAAGATCTTAAATGATTTCCTCCCTATAAACAGAGTCCAGTCCCTGTGGCACGGCGGCCACCATCTGTCCCGTCCCACTTTCCCAGTTTCATCTCCAGTATATCCTGGTCATCCTCTGTGCTTTCGTTCTGATGCAGTTCCCTCACCCTGGGAGATGGACCATCTTATCTCCGACACCTCCGCTTCCCATCTAACTTATCCTTCGTCATGGAGACGCCCCTTGTCAGAAGTGAACACTGCTGTTGAAGCATTCATTTTGTCTTGTGTCTCAGGAGTTGGCTACATGTTTAATTCCCCAATGCTTCGGCAAGTTCCTCAATGAATTCTTTTTTACATACCAAGGCTGCCGAGCAAAGCAGCCTGCACAGAGCAGACAATCGAAAAACAACTGGAGGAGGAACTGAGGGAACAGATGCTAACCCCGGGGGAGGGGGAACACCCGCAACTTTTCCAAGAGCTCTTAAAGATAAACTTGAAGCATCGCCAAGTCAACACTGTCTGACGGCGAAGACCCTGTAACAGGACGCGTCAACCGATCACCGAGACACCCTCGCTGTTAAAGTTCTCAAAAGATGGACCGTGGGACCAGTACAGGATACCAAGCTGGCCTCTGGCACGAATTTTCTGGCTTTGTCTGCTGAATGTTATGATAATGTATTCTGTTCTTAGTAGCTATTCCAGCCCTCGCTGAATTCAGAGTAGTAATATGATTTCTAGAGGGACTCGGGCCAAGAATCACAAAGGCAACAGCAACTCAATCTGGATTCTCAAAGCAACATGCACGGGAGGAAGGGAGAAGGGAAGGGCAGGGAGAAGATGCCCCACAACCCACAAAAACATGTCACGACAGGCTGGCTGTGAGGGAGACCGTGTGGGCTCCCACTCTGCCTTCCATGTCAGAGAGCAGAGCTGATCGGGGGAGACGGATCAGGACCCTGTGGGCGGGATGGAGAGGCAGGGGGGCAGCGGAGGATGGGCTGGCGGCCCTGGAAGCGGCCCAGAACCTCCGCCGCCCAGCACGGGTCAGGGAGTCAGGGTGGGGACGGCCTCTCTCCACAGCCCAGTCAAGGCCAAGGGAGCGCTAACAGAGACCCACAAAACAGGATGGGCTTAAATGAGGAAAAGCCTTCCTTCAAGGCAAATGGCCTTGTGTTCGCAGACACAGGATTGGGAGAGAGAAGAGGGCGGAGGGGTGGGTATAAAGGCGGGAGGGATGGTTATAAGAGACGTGACTGGACGAATACCGCTGTGCCTGGCAGTGACTCAGATTCATTCGTGTTTGTAGCTGAGTTGGTGGGGCGGGAAAATCACACAAAGATGCTTGGTTTGGTTTCAGCAGACAGGAATCTGAACTTGAGGTTTCTAACAGTGAGGTCCCAGGATGCAGAGGCCGTGAGGTTTGAGCTGTCAATGGACATGACGACTGGAGCCTTGTAGAGGTGACGGTCCTCTATCGGAGTGGTCCTCTATCCCGGTCAGATCTAGGCTATAGCCCCCAGCCCCAGTTCGCAGGATGCTTAAACTATATTGACCCAGGAGACATGAAACAATCCAAGTTTGGATCTTTGAACAACTAGAATAAACTGCTATGTATTCTGCGATAATTATTTGCTGTTGCTGTTTACTCACTCAGTCATGTCTGACTCTTTGTGACCCCATGGGCTGCAGCCTGCCAGGCTCCTCTGTCCGTGGGATTTTCCAGGCAAGGATACTGGAGTGGGTTGCCACTTCCTTCTCCAGTGGATCTTCCTGGCCCAGGGATTGAACCCGAGTCTCCTGCACTGGCAGGCAGGTTCTTTACCATCTGGGCCACCAGGGAAGCCCGATTATCTGCTGAATAAAACATGAAACCTACATGGTCAGAGGGGCCTGACAGCATGGTGCACACTTCATGTCCAGGCAGTGAAGACTTCATTTACTTTTCCACAGGAATTTGGTCACCTCTGTGCTTTGTGGCATCCCTCTGGCATTTGGTAACAGGGAAAATGGAAGTTGACCTTGCAGAACGTGCCTACAACCACTCCCCTGGATTACAGTAAACCGTGAAGCCCTCTCTTCCTTCTATCTCAAGCCCGAGCTTGCAGCTTGAACTTTCAGGGTTTCTTTCCAAGGTCTCCCTGACCCTAGCTGCCGGCCACCCTGCCCTGGACTCTGCAAGCTGACTGGCTATGCTGGTGGCCGGGACACTGCGGCTGGGCCTTCTCCTCGCCCTTCCCTGCTTTGCAATGAGCCCTCTGCCTGGCAATGCTGGGTCTGTCTTCTTAAGAAGGAGAGGCTGCTGCTGCTTAGGCCAGAAGTGAACAGGGTGTCAAGGCTCCTCCAGGATGAATCTGGAAAGAGTCCGCTCACTCCACCACCGGGATCCATCACCGTTGGTTCCCTGGTGACAACACGCGACTGCACAGTGACCTTCTTGAGGTGCGCCTGGGGACATAAAGGACCGTCCTCCTCTCCTTCCCTCATGTTGGGTGACAAGGTGGGAGCAAAGCCCAGCCCTGAAGCCCCTCGAAGCGTGAATATCACAAATGCCACCCCAGGACTGTCAAGAGCGCATTAAGTGAAGCCCTGCACACGGGAGGTGCTCCCTCCATGGCCTCTGGAGGAACACGTGCCATGTGCCCTGCGGGAGGAGCTAGGCTTTCCGACGGTTAAAAACTGAGCAGAGAGAAAAGCAAAGCAAGGGCGTCTTTGCTGCCCAGCACTGAACGCCCTGCGGCAACTTCCCGGCCCCGAAGAGAGTAAAGCACATCAGGTTGGCGGTGACCCTGAATCTGTACAAAGCACGCAGTTCAGTTTTCTACACTAACCCCCGCCCCGACAAAGCATCCAACGGTGGACCCATCAGACCTAAAAGCAGGCCGATTCCGAATCTGAGACTCACACGCCTGGAAGGGAGCCAACAGGACTCGCAGTTCAGTTCTCTAACCTCCAGGGAAGGTGCGCGAGGCCGGAGGAGGCCGAGTGGCCAGTGTTGTGTAGACTGGTGGAGCCAGAGGCCCAGGAGACCCATGGTTCGTTCCCCCATGCCCCAGCAGCCAGCAACTGGGGGTAAAACTCTGCTGTCTTCACACACAAGTGCTCCGGAGAGAAACAGAGGGCCTGGCCCCACCTCAGAGGCCAGTTTCACAGGACATCTGGTCTTGCCCGCTAACCACCAGATCTCAGGGTCCCCATGTCACTCAGGGCCGCTTATCGTCTTCTGAAGGCTATGGTCAGTCGTGGTTTTGTGAGTCCAACAACCTGGAGTCCAGTGACCCATGGGAACTGGGCTCAATGGATGTACGGGACCGAACACAGCTGCTGACACCTGTTCCCCCAAAGTAAGCTCCCTGGGGACAACTGGGGCCAGACCCAGGCACGGACAGTGATGGGACAGTCCGGGTTTAGACAGTTATCTGCCATAAACCACTACCAACTCCTGCTTTCTGACAACTCTCTGCTGGACTTGCAGATGTCACTAACGTACTGAAGTTTCATCGCCTACTTAAATCTGGACATTTCTAAAGTATCTCCTGCCTGAGGTATTCGCTTCTGGCTAAGATAATCTGGGTTTTTCTACGTGATATTTGACCTCCCAGGTTAGACTCCTTCCTGAGATTCTATCCTGATGCAGGTGTTACACCTTCTCTGAACGAGCTGGGGAAGGGAGTGAACAGAGAGAGATGGAAGACAAGCTGACAAAAGGTGGAAGTGGGAACAGACACCCCCTCCAGATACAACAGGACATTAACAGCGGTCTGACTGGCTCCCAAGATTCTGAATTTTAAGAGTCAGGAAAGGTGGAATCCTCTCATGTAAAAATGTCCCAGAACACCAAAGGACTCTGATGTATTGTCCCATTCAAACAACAAGCCAGTTGTGACTACAGTTGTTAACACCGTCTTATATTAACTGAAATTTGCTAAGAACATAGAACTTTAAAAAAGGTAGGTAATGAGAGGTGATAAATTAACTTGATGAGGGGAATACTTTCACAAAGTCAGCAATCACCACCCTGCCCACTTAAAACATCTTACAATTTGTCAACTGTCTCCCTGTGAATCTGAAAGAACAAGCCAGGTACCCGCCGTGGGTGGGGCGTTCAGATGCAGTGTGTCCTTAGGCAGAGATGGACCTTGGCCTGTGCCAGGCCTCCCTGTCCCAACTTGCTGGGACAGAGCTGTGGGCTTGAGAATGTGTGGAGGCTTTTTTTGTTTTTTAAATCTTAGGACACAGATTTTGTTAAACACATTTTCTACACTATGTAAATATTACTGCCTGTTTCCCCATGCTTCTTGTATACTTTCCAAGACAATACTATCCAACACTGATATTTATGGCTCTTGAGCACCATAGAATTTGAGTATTATACAGCTCTAGAAATTAACTTTACACTTTGTTATGCAATCTTTTGGAGAAGGCAATGGCAACCCACTCCAGTACTCTTGCCTGGAAAATCCCATGGACAGAGGAGCCTGGTGGGCTGCAGTCCATGGGGTCGCTGAGTTGGACACGACTGAGCGACTTCACTTTCACTTTTCACTTTCATGCATTGGAGAAGGAAATGGCAACCCACTCCAGTGTTCTTGCCTGGAGAATCCCAGGGACGGGGAGCCTGGTGGGCTGCCATCTCTGGGGTCGCACAGAGTCGGACACGACTGAAGCAACTTAGCAGCAGCAGCAGCATGCAATCTTTTAGTGCTGTAATGGACTCGGTTCCAAAATGGATAAAAAATATATATGCCATGACCCATTCTTTAAAAATGTTTCCTCATTCTGAAAGGAGTTTATGCAGCACCCCAAACACTACAGTGTGGAATTTTAAGGATTCCCACCTGGCAGACTCTCAATGGGTAACACCTCACACCACCTCCTACAAACCTGTTAACTAACGTGAGCACAGACATTTACGCTGAGAGCTGGCCTTGCCCACACGGAGAACGTCTCTCTCTGCCACAGGGGCCGAAGGGCAGCAGCTGGGTTCTGGGAACTGTGGACACGGCCGGCCAGTCCAGCGGGTTTGGTTTGGCTCTCAGAATTGAGCGTGTCTGTCAGAGGGGGAGGATCAGAAACAGATAACAAACCCCGCAGACAACTAGTGAGACCTTTAACGCTGAGGCCATCGGGACTGCAGGAGCAACGCTCTGCCGTGGCTGAGGTTTAAGTGCTAAACCAGCATACAGCTCATCCACGCCCACGAGTCACTGCGGCCGAGCAGGACAGAGGGCAGTGGCCTCGGCGGCAGTGGCGTGTGGTCAGCACACACTCTCCATCCAGCACATGGCCCCCGACTCTAGGGCCTTGTGACAGGGAGGGAGGAGGCAAGGCTCCCTCCCTTGCTTGATTTTTGCCTTCTTAGTGCCGACTCAACACCTTCCCTGAGTGGTCTCCTGGCTCCCTGGTGAGACGACAAAATGACCTTTTACAAGCTCCCGGTGCAGCAGTTCAGAGGGGCCATGGAAGGGGCTCCAGTACTGACCAAAGTTCAGGGGTCACGTGGGCTGCTGAGGGACCTCGGGGACCCACGACCACTGTAGAGAGGACCATGCACGCTGGTGGGGGGCAGGCACAACGTGGTAATACAGCAGCTGTACTGACGCGGAGAAGACTGCAGGGGGCTGGACGGTCATTCATTTGGGTTTGTTAAAGGGAAGTGTGTGTGATGTGATTTGAAAGCTCTTGGGATCGTTGGGTTTGAAAAGAAAACGTTCCCACAGCCACTAGAACTCAAGATGGGAGACCCCAGACCTCCAGTCCAGTCTGGCTCAGTGGATGCTCAAGGCTTAGCACACGGGGAGCCTGAGCCCCCGGAAGCATGGGTGAAGCCACACTTTATGCCCTAATGTCTGTGAAGCAGCTTTAAGGAAAGGCCCAGCTACTAAGTTCTGTTCAGAGCACTCTGCACGGACGTCACTAGCAGGCCCTGCAGCCTCCAAGGGAGGATGTCGAAATCAGTGGCCGTGAGCAAGGCTCTGTAGCACCCCTTGCTTGAAAAGGCAGGTCCGGGGATTCATGTGGAGGGGCATTTCCAGAGTCGGTCTGGAAGCTGGTTGTTCGAAGGCCTGAAACAATCACCTAAGGGGCAGTTAGGGCCCCAGGAGCCCCCTGGGCTACTGTTGTTCACTCAGTCATGTCTGGCTCTTTGCAACCTCATGGACTGCAGCACGCCAGGCTTCCCTGTCCATCACCAACTCCCGGAGTTTGCCCAAACTCATGTCCACTGAGCCAGTGATGCCATCCAACCATCTCATCCTCTATTGCCCCCTTCTACTCCCGCCCTCAGTCTTTCTCAACATCAAGGCCATTCTAAACGCTCAGCACAGTGAGCAAGAATCCCAGCTGCTCCATGTAATCACAAACACTTGGTGAATTTTAGCCCCTTTTGGGGGACTGCGGTGCTATCTCCTTGTGACTTTTGTTTATATGTGGGCACTGTGTTCATGTGCTTGGTTTGTGTATTTTCTGTTGCAAAGTGTTGGTTCACGTCTTCTGCCCATTTAAAAATTATGCTGTTCTGTCTTTTTGTTTCTGATTTTAAAAATATCTTCTTGAGTCAAGTCCTTAGTTTGGTATATATACTGTGAATATTTCCTCCCAGTATTCTGATGAACAGAAATTTCAAGTTTTGATGAAGTACAACTCTTCATTTTCTCCTCTCATGTTTAGTGTTTTATATCTCTATGCCTGCTGAACTGGGGGTAATCTTAGCACTTTGCTAATAACTAGAACTTCCTTAAATGCATTTCTTTAGTAAGGCTTAAAAACAACCATCCACTGCTAACCCTTGGTTTGTGTGCTTGGTTGCTCAGTTGTGTCACTCTGTGACCCCCTGGACTGTAGCCCACCAGGCTCCTCTGTCCATGGGATTCTCCATGCAAGAATACTAGAGTGGGTTGCCATTTCCTTCTCTAGGGGATCTTCCCTACCCAGGGACAGGACCCAGGGCTCTTGCATTGACAGGTGGATTCTTTACCACTGAGCCACCTGGGAAGCCTTGGTTTACAAAGGCTCAATTTTAGAACCCAAACACTGACTTCACCCAGAGTTCCAGGGCTACTAAGGTTTTAAAAACAAAAAGTGCCCTTTAAAAACTATTCGCTCATTCGGCACGTAGGTCACACGTGTCTACTGGCAGGACGAGATGATCTGTATCAATCGGGCACAGTGCTGACAGGTATGCCAGGGCTGGGGAGGACCACAGAGTGTCTGCGGCTCAACCGTAGTTTCTAAATCTCTCCGAAAGGAAATTCTATTAACATACTTCTCTGCAATTTGTCCCATGGTCACAATTCTACATTCAGATTCTTCCCTATGTCTAACTGAAATATTTATTTTATAATTGAATACACTCTCATCTTGGAGAAGGAAATGGCAAACCACTCCAGCATTCTTGCCTGGATAGTCCCATGGACAGAGGAGTCTGGAGGGCTACAGTCCATGAGGTCACAAAGAGCTGGACACGACTGAAGTGACTTAGCATGTACGCTTCTGTCCTCAGTAGAATATGAAAAGAGAAACACAGGCTTCCTCACCATTGAGACAAAAGCCTTCATCCAGTAACTGAGCTCCATGCTTTGTCTTTCTTTTAAATTTTTCTGTGTAATCCAACCTTTAAAAATGCTTATTTTTTAATACTCCAATCTTCTTCAAGCCTTTTACCTAATTTTTTTCTTTTGGTGCAGTTTGAGCTAGGAGGTCATATGCAAATACAGCCCTAAACTGAGGGGTTAGTTTACATCCCCTTTACACTAGAATAACCGACAACCAGGGTTGGAAAAAAGCCGAGAACTGATCTGACTGCCATCACCTTCCAGTGCTGGTCCCTTCCACAACCTTCTCCTCTGGGGAAGCAGTCATCCCACATGTGCTGTCCAGTCTTCCTGTGGACAGCCCAAATATTCTTTCTGCCAGGGTCTGCCTTCTCATGATGTCTGCTCATGGGTGTGGGGTAAACAGGCTGTCTACAGGGAGTTCATTTCCTCACCTGTAATCAACTGTATGGGGCCTCCCTGGCAGCTCAGTGGTAAAGAATCCGCCTGCCAAAGCAGGAGACCCGGGTTTGATCCCTGGGTCAGGAAGATCCCCTGGAGAAGGAAATGACAACCCACTCCAGTATTCCTGCCTGGGAAATCCCATAGATTGAGCAGCCTGGTGGGCTACAGTCCATGGGGTTGAAAACAACTGGACGCAATTTAGCGACTAAACAACAACAACAAACTTTGATATATCACTGTTCCTGCTTTGAGATGTCCTGTCTCTGCAAGATTTTGAAGTAAAGTTTCTAAAATTAACTAGCCATGTGCTCTGTTTTCAGTGGGCTTCCAGTGGTTTTTTAACTACATAGTTACTAATATCAAAAGAACCTATCAGAAATTCAATCTAAATCTTTCCCGTAAAATTTTTCCTCTTTCAAGAAGAAAGTAAAATTTCCATGGTAACACCCTAAATTTGAGATGTAGGCCTTGCCTCTTCCATCACGCCAAGCAGGTGGGTGACTGACAGGCCCTTAAACGTGCTTGGTTTTAGGTAACGTCCACACCTGGGAGTCAGTCCCCCCGTGACCCCACAGCATACTTATCAACCACCTCTGCTGTCATCGCTGCCTGCAACCCTGAATCACAGAAGTGTCCTATTTGACACAGCCTCCCCTCCTGGATTACCGGCGAACAAACAGGATGCATTCAGCTGGGAGACAGAGCGTGGCTTCAACCCTCTGGAGCAGACGCATAGCCGACTGACACCACGACCACGGTCCATGAGGGGCTGGGACACCACGACCCCCACTCTGCAGCCAGGAGTGAAAGCAGCTGAAGATAAACACTCGAACACTACTCCAGTTCTTTTTCTATTTTTATTTCTCAGGGCTGATTCAACTTTTCTTTCCTTTACTTTCCACGGCTGCTCTCTACCTCTGTCCTCCTTGGTTCTTTTATTCATGGTTTTTGTCTCTGGACTAGCCTTCTCATTTTGCTACTGAACTCAAAAATCATAACATGGAAGAAAAGAGAACTGATGGATTTTACGGTCAACAGTAAACAGAAAATGTAGCGGCGGGGGGAGGGGATCACCTAAATTCATTCATCTCATGGTTCTCTTGTTTGAAAAACTCAGTAAGTAGGTCATAACTCACAGCTCCTGAGAGACAGCTGACCTGTCAGGGGTCCTGCAGGTCAGACTTCCCGTGCGTGGCCACCATCACAAGCCCCTTAACTGTCTCCCTTCTTTTTTTGAGAAAGAAGAAAGAAGAAGGAACTTTATTTTCTTTCTTTTTTGGAGCATAATTGCTTTATCATGTTGTGCTAGTCCCTGCTGTACAATGAAGTGAACTGACCATATGTATACATGCGCACTCTCTTGAGCTCGCCGCCCCTCTAGGTCATCGCAGAGCGCAGAGCTGGGCTCCCTGTGTTATATGTGAGCCTCCCGCTAGCTCTCCATGTCACACGTGGTTGTGTATATGTCACACTACTCTCCCAATTCGTCTCTGCCTTCTCAACCAGCCCTTTCTGATTCTTTAGCAAGTTACCCTGAAGGAAGAACAAAATGGGGGCTCCTAATTTCTACTGAAGGACCAACCCCTGTTAAGAATCTTGATTCTGAACCCGGAATTCCCCAAAGCAGCTTCTACTGCATCAACTTATAGAGCAGCTGGGTTGGGCGAGGCTGTCGTCCAAGCCCAGGTGGGGGTCTTACCTGTTCCTGGGTCATCTTCTGCAGCTCATTCTCCCATGCTGCCTGGTCGTCGTCCAGCTTATAGGCGGCTGGTGGAGTGAGTCCTCGGAGGATCAGGGGGTCTCGGTCGTGACAGAGGGCGGTCAGGTGTCTGATGTACAACTTGAGCTTGCTTCTGTTTTGGTCAAGTTCTAGGAGGGACTGGATGATCTGAAGCGAAAAAAATGAGGAACGACAAGGTCAGTCTGAAACGAGAAGGTCCAGTCTCTTTGTGCCTCCCAAGGCAAAGAGACAGAGTGAGACTAGAGCTCTTATAACCACTAACCGCCCTCTTTGTCCACACACATCTACGAAGCCACACCCACCCATCACCGTGCTGGGAGCCACGTGGGGGGACTGGCATGTACATCAGCGTGAGATGGGATTCCGTGTTCAGGTGGGGACTAAGCACAGCACTGGCTTGTTTTTGCAGAGATGACATTCCTGCTACAGAAAGACTGCAGTCCCCTCACAGCTGCTCATCCACCTATTTACGGGCAGCTACAAAAACTCTAGGTATTCTCTGAGTTCCCAAAGCTGGGTTGGAAGGGAAAAAGGATTACAGTGACCAGACTCCCTCTGTCCCGTTGTCTTTTTCTTCCAACCCAGCTTTGGGAACTCAAAGAAAACCTAGTCCACCCTCTGTCCCTTCCCCCCTCCTCAGGAGTCCTGCTCATACACTGCACTCCATGCTCAGTGGTCACGACTATCCACTGGGAAGCAGCATTCCTGGCTTTCCTGCGAATGATCCCATTTTCTACCTGGTAATGCTTTGTTCGCACCACCTCCATGCCATAGCAGCGCATGGGTTTAGGGCAGCCGAGAGCGGAGAAGAGACTTGTACGATACTGTATGACATCTCTTATGTCCAATTTAAAACAGTACAAATGAAGAGACGTGCAAAACAGAAACACACTCAGGTTTAGGGGCTTCACTGGCGGCTCACTGATAAAGAACCTGCCTGTTAATGCAGGAGATGTGGGTTCGATCCTGGGTCAGGATGATCCCCTGGAGGAGGAAATGGCAACCCACTCTGGCGTTCTTGCCTGGAGAACCCCATGAACAGGGGAGCCTGGCAGGCTACAGTCCATGGGGTCGCAAAGAGTCGGATACGACTTAGCAACTACACAACTACACACACACACAAACGCTGCAAGTGAAACGTGCTCATCTGAAAGCCTGACGCACACACGTGTCCCTCCACCTCCTGGAACAAAGGATGCCTCTGTCCCTGGAAGGACAGTGATCCTCTCAGCTATGGGAAGGGTGATGAGTGAACTCACAACGGAATCTGTCTTGTCCTGGCTGGAGGCCCCGCACTCGACTCACAGAGGCATCGACCCTCCTTTTAGACATGACAGACAAATCCTTGCACAGCCCTGACACCTGACCCCCGGCTGGGCGGGACCAGCTCCACGCGGGGTCTTCTCTCCAGAGATGGGCCAACACTGTCTTACATTCCCTTTACCCTGAGGAATGACTACCACCTCGGCTCCGTCGGAGAGCACGTTGCACAACACACGACCTCATCGGACAGCTCTTGGGACAGCTTTGGCCAGGCCCTTGGTGCTGGGCAAGCCTGGGCGGTGGAGGAGGGGCTGGGCTGGCCCCCCGTCTCCAATTCTGAACCGCAGGCACAGCGTCTGCCTCACACCCAGCCTCGTGGGGGCCGCCAACCCAGCAGATGCTGGCATGTCCCTGACGCTCCCTGGGCTCAGGGCAGAGTCTGCATCTGCTGGTGTCACCGGGTTGGCATCTTTCACCAATAGGATGCCCTGATAAGGAACTCGCTAATCTTCAAGTCAGGAGAAATGAGGCCTGGTACACCGAATTCTGCCACCCCCCTCTCTCCAGAGGACTCCCCTGCCGCTTGCCTTATTTCCTTTTAAGAGTTTCTAAAATAAAGTTTTATGTATTTTTTTTAATTAAGAAATCAGTGCAGATTTTACTCTGAAAAGTATGGGGGGGAACAGAAAAGAAATAATAAACAGTCTATAGGTTTTCCACCAAGAACAGCACTTGCAACATTTTGCTGATTTTCTTCCAAGTCTTTTTATAAACTTACATAAATCAACTTTTAACTGTATCATACTTCACATTTTGCTTAAGACCCTGTTTATCCATTTAATGTTACATTGTGAGTCCTATTCACGACATTACGTATTCCTGGAAAACATGATTTTTAATGGTTGCTTTATAGATATATCACATTTCCTGTTCCTAATGCTATTTCCATGAAATAATTAAGACAGGCAAGAGCCTCAGCTTAGTGGCTAAAACAATCTCTAACTTACTAGAGAGATCAGAGTGCAGACCCACATGGTACATAATACAGAAGTTGGAGCCCAGCTAGGAAAACCAGAGAAAGTGAATCAATTTAGCAATATTATTTTTGAAACACACACACTCACACAACTGTCTGGGAACAAAGGTGATACACTCAGGGGCTGTGGGTCAGGGGGGAAGGCTCTGGGCTCTTACGGGACCCCTCCAGGTCCGAGCCCTGTGTTGCCTGTGGTGTCAACACTGCCAACCGCAGAAGGAGGAGCTGTTTCAATAAAGCACAAGGTCTGGAGAGTGGGGAAGTCGGACAGGTTTTCACAAACAACGGTACTCTCTCAGAAAAGACTCAGGTTTTCTTTCTGGCCACAGATGCGTATTCACACTGTAGAGAGCTCAGAAACTGAGTTTCAAAGCAGAATCTTTAAAGGCAAGTTCCAGGCCGTACTTCTTGAGATGCCCGCCCACTGTGCACGTCAACAAGCCCACTGTCTGGTTGCTGTTCCCTTCATACCCCTCATGCTGCCACGCACCGCAGCCATGTTTCCAGCTTGGCTTCCTCCAGCCTCTTTCATGGACACACTGATTAGAAAAAAAATCTCTCTTGGGATTTTCATTGGATTTGTGCAACTTACTCCCATTTTGTGTGTGTGTGTGTCTACATATAGCTGCCATCACATTTGGGCTACAAGGCAGAAAGAGCTGATACCCTAGGTAATTACTGTTTGAGTTGGAAAACTGACATAAAAAAGCATGAAGACAATCTGATAAATGGTGGTAAGGGGAAGGTCAAATTTCTTATAGTAAAATGGAACCTGGAAACATGCTAGCTCACTGCTGTATGGCTGGGAATGAAAAAGTGGACTCTCAGGCCTCTGTTCTTAATCAGAGATGAATCTCACACTGACTTAAATATATTTCACGCTCAGGTGCTAACTGATAACAAAATACGTAGTGTTTTGCACTCTGTAATTTTTCAAAGTCCAACTGAAAAGTTACAAAAATAACAGAATTTGAAGTTTTTTTTCCAGGATAAAAATTCTTTCTATGCAATGGCCAAGATGCCTTTTTCTCATGTTAAAGGGAATTGCTTTTTAAAAACAAAACAAAAAACTAGAGAGCTTACTCCATGAAAGCATATGAAGCTGCCCAGCCAGCAGTCTCTGAATGTGTCCATTAGGAGAAAAGTCACTGAAGCCTGTCTGAGACCCATTTAGCCATGTCCATCACGGGGAAAACACCCTCATCTCTCCCCTCCCCCTCCAAGTCGAACTTGGGCCGACCACCCAGAAAGGAAACTGTATTTCCCACAAGGAAGAACTGTGACCGCCTAACCTCAGGAGGGAAGAGGGACACTCGCCGAGTAGGAAGAGGATGCTCACAGGACCCAGAAGTTAAGTCTTTGGTCCACGTGAACTTCAGAGGGTTGGTAAGAAGTGCCACCAAAAGCAAGGTGGTCAGGCCACATCACAGTTCTATAGCTGTGCAGAACTAGAGTTATCTTTTTTTTTCTTTTGGCAAAAAGAAGTAAAAAAAAACGAACTTGTCGAGATAACCTCTGCTTCTAACAAACAGAACGCCAAAACGGCAACATTCCCCGAATCCAACATTTACCACGTTGTTAAGGAAAATCATTTAAATTAAAAGAACAGATGAGAGCCTTTCAGCTGATGTCCTGAAAGCTTTGTTTCTTCTGGCACAGATTTACTTGCTTATGAATCAGATCCTCAAAATGGCCTCAGAGGCCAGTGTGTGATGACATAAAGTGACCTCTGGAAGGTGTTTATCTTAACCTCCCCTCCACTTGAGTATGGTTGGACGTCCAGAGGTGTTTTAGAAGACAGCCAAGTTGCTTCTGTATGCTATGATACAGACTGTAATGGAAAACTCTACAGCATCCCATTTCTGCAGCCCATTCATCTAACAGATGGGGACACACCTGCCTGCGCCAGGATGGGACATGTGATCAAGTCCAAGGCCTGCTCTCCTTTCCCCACGGTTTCTGCATCAGACCTTCGTAAGTATAGGGTGGCTGGTTGTGACACATTCTGGGAGCTCATTTTGAGAGCAGAGGTTTTATACCTTGTACTGCATGTTATGTGGGACTTAATGCATTTGCCCTTTTGGTACTAATATTTTACTGTTCAAAAGACGCCACTATTTTTTAAGCTGCTGCTAAGTTGCTTCAGTCGTGTCTGACTCTGTGCGACCCCACAGACGGCAGCCCACCAGGCTCCCCCGTCCCTGGGATTCTCCAGGCAAGAACTGGAGTGGGTTGCCATTTCCTTCTCCAATGTATGAAAGTGAAAAGTGAAAATGAAGTCGCTCAGTCATGTCTGACTCCTAGAGACCCCATGGACTGCAGCCTACCAGGCTCCTCCATCCATGGGATTTTCCAGGCAAGGGGACTGGAGTGGGTTGCCACTGCCTTCTCCGTTTTTTAAGCTAATTAACATTTATTGATCATTTACTGTGTTCCTGGCAAAGTATTTTTGTACTGATGATTTCTCTGTCACTAAAAGATCCTCTTGTTCTTCCTTCTGTCTGCTGACATCCTGGGAAGCACGTTCAGATGTTCCTGAATTGCTGCATAAACACCAGAGGCTGTTCTGATTTCTCACTGGGTCACCGTCACACTGCTATCCCCCAAGGTAGGCTCATCAAGAAAGTCCCCGAACAACCGATGCACTGACTTCCCCAAAACATTATTCTCTTAATGATGCTCCTGTCCAGAGGTCCCAGCAGAAAGCTGAACTTTGAAAAGTTAAAAAGGAGGCAAGCAAAAGGGAACAGGAACATGAAAAGATGTTCAACATCATTACTTATTAGATTAATGCAAATCAAAGCTACTATGAGGTATCATCTCACACCAGGCAGAAAGGCCATCATCAAAAAATCCACAAACAACAAATGCTGGAGAGGGTGTGGAGAGCAGGGAATGCTGCTACACTGTTGGCGGGAACGTAAATTGGTACAGCCACTGTGAAGAGCAGCATGGAAGCCCCTTAAAAACCAAAGACAGAGATACCGTATGACCCTGCAACCCCACTCCTGGGCAAGAATCCGGAGAAAACCGTGATTTGAAAGGGTACGTGGACCCCAATGTTCACTGCAGCACTGTTTACAGTAGCCAGGACACGGAAGCAGCCTAAATGGCCATTGACAGAGGGGTGGATAAAGAAGATGTTGTACATTTATACAGCAGAATATTACTCAGCCATGAAAAAGAATGAACTAATGCCATCTGCAGCAAAATGGGCATTTCTAGTTAGAACCAGACATGGAACAATGGACTGGTTCCAAATTGGGGAAAGGAGCACTTCAAGGCTGTATACTGTTATCCTGCTTATTTAACTTATATGCAGAGTATATCATGTGAAATGCCAGGCTGGATGAAGCACAAGCTGGAAACAGGTTTCCACAAGATTGCTGGGAGAAATATCAATAACCTCAGATATGCAGATAACCCTACCCTTATGGCAGAAAGTGAAGAGGAACTAAAAAGCCTCTTGATGAAAGTGAGGAGAGTGAAAAAGTTGGCTGAAAATTCAACATTCAAAAAATGAAGATCATGGCATCACTTCATGGCAAATAGGGAAACAATGGAAACAGTGACTTTATTTTCTTGGGCTCCAAAATC
Source organism: Oryx dammah (assembly GCF_014754425.2). Lineage (NCBI taxonomy): Eukaryota > Metazoa > Chordata > Mammalia > Artiodactyla > Bovidae > Oryx > Oryx dammah. The sequence goes on from NW_024070213.1 coordinate 11,919,315, forward strand.
ACTGCAGATGGTGACTGTAACCATAAAATGAAAAGACGCTCGCTCCTTGGAAGAAAAGCTATGACAAACCTAGATAGTATATTAAAAAGCAGAGACATCACTTTGCTGACAAAGGTCCATCTAGTTAAAGTTATGGCTTTTCCAGTAGTCATGTTTGGATGTGAGAGTTGGAGTATAAAGAAAGCGGAGCACCGAAGAATTGATGCTTTTGAACTGTGGTGTTGGAGAAGACTCTTGAGAATCCCTTGGACAGCAAGGAGATCAAACCAGTCCTAAAGGAAATCAGTCTTGAATATTCATTGGAAGGACTGATGCTGAAGCTGAAACTCCAATACTTTGGCCACCTGATTCAAAGAACTGATTCATTAGCAAAGACCCTGATGCTGGGAGAAACTGAAGGTAGTAGGAGGGGACGACAAAGGATGAGATGGTTGGATGGCATCATTAACTCGATGGACACGAGTATGAGCAAGCTCTGGGAACTGGTGATGCACAGGGAAGTCTGGCATGCTGCAGTCCATGGGCTCACAGAGTAGGACATGACTGAATGACTGAACTGAACTGGGGGGCTTCCCTGGTGGCTCAGATGGCAAAGAACATGCCTGCAATGAGGGAGACTTGGGTTTGGGAAGATCCCCTGGAGGAGGGCATGGCAACCACTCCAGTATTCTTGCCTGGAGAATCCCCACAGACAGAAGAGTCCGGTGGGCTACAGTCCATGGGGTTGCAAAGAGTCGGACATGACTGAGTGACTAAGCACAGCACAGCAACAGAAACATAGAGGGTCCTAGAGAGTGTCATACTCTCTATGACATCCCTTTTATATGGAATCTAAAAATAACTGATACAAATGAATTTACATACCAAAAAAAAAAACCAACAAAAACACCAGAAAGAGACTCACAGACTTAGAGAACGAACTTATGATTACCAGGGTGAAAGGAGAGGTCATGTACACACTTGGATAATTAAAATGCATCACCAGCAAGGACCTAACTGGACAGCACAGGGAACTGTGCTCAGTGTTATGTGGAGCCTGGATGGGAGGCAGGTTTGGGGGAGGATGGATACATGTCTGTATCTGGCTGAGTCCCTTTGATGTTCGCCTGAAACTACCACAACATTGTTAACCGGCTATTCCCCATTACAAGATAAAAAGTTTTAAAAGTCTGGGGGGGCGGGGAAAGGAGGCACAGGAATAAAATTCGGCAGCCTGGCCTCAAAGTCCTTTTTCATGTCAAGAACTGAGCTTATCTTCTTGGTTACGATGTGCATCAGGACCAGGAAGACTAAGGATGACACCAGGTCTCTTTACAAAGGTTTGGAGCAGGTGTTACTTTCTCACTTAAATGCAGCTACTTTGTGAAACAATGCAGTTCTTTCAAGAAACAGAGTGAATGGAAATTACATTTTTGCTACATTAATTAGATACTGTATATCAACTCACACATATTATTGATACTAAAAAAATTATACATTTGGCTTAACAAACATTTAGTGAGTGCCTTCATGCTGGGCCACACACAGCTTTTGCTGGCAGGAATATTAAGAATGCATGAATGCTAAATCGCTTCAGCTGTCAGACTCTATGCAACCCCATGGACTGTAGCCCACCAGGCTCCCCTGTCCATGGGATTCTCCAGGCAAGAACCCTGGAGTGGATTGCCATGTCCTCCTCCAGGGAGATGTGGCCCTGTTTTGCATTAAAAAAAAAAAAATGAGATAATGGAGCTAATGTGTTGAGTGTACAAGAGAATTAAAATGTGTAAATTCAGGATTTATCTCTGTTTTAACTTTCGTTTTGAGGTTTCCTTCAGGCAAACCTTCAAACTGCTAAATAAACCTCTTTATCTTGATTCAAGGCTTGGTTTGACTTGTCCTTCACAGATAAGGTTAGAAAATTCAACTTTTGTATTCTTAATGCTCTCTGAGATCCAGCTTTTTATTTAGCCTTCCTATCTGGAGCACAGGCAGGACACTCAGTGGACCCCCTGCATGTTTTTGGTGTGGTGGTCCTTACTCATATTTAATCCTAACAAACAGAAGACAATTGTGCATTCCAGAAAAGCCTTCTGTCTTATGCACCTGCAAGAGAGATGCTGGGCAAACACATGCCTCATGCGGCTGCACCCTCACGATCACCAGTAAAGCTAAACTAAGAAGGGTTCGTGCTTTACACCTGCATGCCCTTCATCAAAAACCAAACTTCACTGTTAACAGTGAAAACTGGGAACGTTTCAGCAGCGTTAGCTTGAGTTTGTGCCTAGCTAGAGGGCTACAGTGATTGAAAACAAAAAAAGATTTCTTTTGGGGGGAAGTCGATAAACTTCTAAAATTTCATGAAAAGTTAAGGGATAACCTAAAGTTAAATGCAGACAAGTCCAGAGCTCCAAGTCCTGACCCTCCACGTCACAACCATTTCTCATGTGTGTCTACTTCACTCCCCACACAAACTTTACAGAATGGGAAACTGTCTTGCATTCCTCTTCCAAAACAAAAAGTCATGACAAATACAAAAGCCAGAATGACGTTGAAAGTGTTAGTCACTCAGTTGTGTCTCTTTGTGACCCCGGTCAGGCTCCTCCGTCTATGGGATTTCCCAGGCAAGAATACTGGAGTGGGTTGCCATTCCCTTCTCCAGATCTTTCTGACCCAGGGATCCAACCCAGATCTCCTTCATAGAAGGCAGATTCTTTACCGTCTGAGCCACCGGGGAAGCCAGGATGACGTTACTTCTACTGTAAAGATTCACTGTGGGTTTCGAGCATGAGCCGCCTGTTCTCCTTGCTCGGCCCTGCAGTAAACGCTCCCCTTGCCTCACCACAAACTGGTGTCAGGAGATTGGCTTTGCTGCATGTGGGTGAGCAGACTCAAGTTTGGTTTGGTGACACAAGGTCACTGATACGAATAGATGTTAATCAGAAAACTTACTATATACAAACATACCTGGTTCTAAGAGTAAAAACTCTCTCCAAAGGTTTCAGATTTAAAGGGTTTCATGGCTTGTTAAAAGTGTAAGTGTGTTTAGGAAAACTGGAAAAGGTTACAGATTTGAAACATGAGAGAGAAAAAACACAACAGTGGGAAACGTTTACAAACTAAAATGCAATCATTTCCTCTCAGTTTTACAGCTCAGAAATCTGTTGTCAATTTTCCTTTAAGCGCACATTACCACTCCAGCAGAACAAAACAGAACCTCCCCTACTTCCTGATCCAGATAGTCCGTACTCAGAGTTGTATGGAGATGGGGAGTGGGGTTCAGAATAAGATGAATCTTAGAATCTGAACCACAGGACTGCTAACTGCATTGTGCCTATTTACTCCTTATTCAGTTAAAACCTAACGTATCTTATTCAGATCCAGAAATTCCGCTTGAACAGAGAGCAGTGTGAGGGAAGGGGGCTCTGGCTGAGCCCACCTCCCTGTGGCCAAGAGAGCAGGTTGGGGCGGGAGGTAAAGTTCTTACTTCAGTACTTGGAAACTTGTAAAAGACATGAAAATGAGGTGACCCACCAACAGGAGGGCAGACAGCACATCCAGATGAAGACGGGGCAGATTAATGGGCAGCAAGTGGACAGAACGCTGCAGGAGGCAGAGAAGCTGGACAAGCCAACCCCGGGAGGGGACACCAGGGGATGCACAGCGGGCACCCTAAAGGGGTGCTCAGACGGGGCCGAGTCAAGGAAGCACCCACTCTGCCAGACTCAGAGCTGCCAGGAGCAGGTACGTATCCCAAGATTCCTCTTGCCTGCTCTTTAAATAAAGATGGGAAAGAAGCATCTTCAATTTAGTTGGCTTGAGGCTTGCCTCTTCACAACAAATTATTTATTATATTCTAGTAAACAACGTAGGGGTTAAATACTTGTGTGTGTGCGTGTGTGCATCGATGTATATATACTTTACATGACTTTCCCATAGCAAAGTTCCAGGGCTGTATACTAATGAATGTCAAATTATGGGGAAAATGTCTGGGCACAGGAGAGAAAATGAGGCAAAAGAGGGAGAAGCTCATGCTTTTTGAGTGGGCGAGTCAGCTGAAGGTGGATAATGAATTTCACAGGAGAAACCAGGTAGGCAGCTGGCCACAGGCAAGAATAGCGGCCTCAGCTCCTTGTGAATCTGTTCACACACCATGTGCCCACATCAACTCCCACCCCGCCGGTCCGCTGGGGCCTGAAGCCCAGCTCCTGCTGGACTGCCGCTGTAGTCAATCACTTCTTGGCTTATTACATGTTTACAAGACAGAAGGATGGATCTGAGAAAACACCAACATGCTTGCTGCCTGCTGGGCGGAACACAGTGATGGCCTCATCAGGACACTTCGTCTCTTCTCTAACCTTTGGGAGTGAAGGACGGACACGAAAGGCTGACCTAGCTAGGATCTCAATGAGTCACCAGAGAGGAGCGTCTAGGTTATGGGGCACCCAGCCACTCGGTCTGCCTCAGGGTCCACAGGAAGACAGAGAAGGAGAGAGGCAAGCATGGTTATCTAGTGACTAGGAGATGTGACAGCTCATCTGTCAAGGGCTCCCGCGTGGAGGCCAGGCTCTGGAGGAGACTCTTCTGTGACGGGCAGCTATTTTGAGGCGGGGTTAAAAGGACAGGGGTGTGTGTGTGTGGGGGGGGGTTTGGGTGTGTGTGGGTGTGGGTGTGTGTGTGGGTGTGGGTATGGGTGTGTGTGTACACGCGGAGGAGCTGGAGGAGCTGACCACAAGCGATTTCCCATGTGATGGCGTGGACGCCAGCATCTCCAGCTGCAAGCTCCTGACCACCCCGCCCCCGAGGGTCATGTGCCCTCTGGAGCCTCATTAGACAGGAAGCCGGGCTGGGAGGGTACAGGAGAGAGGGAAGGTTCCTATAGCCTGGAAGGCAGGGGAAGACGGAAATGTATCTGCATCCCTGTGCACACATCAGAGACGAGTATCTGTGCTGTCAGAAATGAGCCACATATAGGCACTGAATCTCCTGATGCCGAGGCTGGAGACAGCCAGGACATGTCCTGTGACAGGTCAGAAGCATCTGTGACTCGGTGTGTGTAAGGATGCACCTGTACACAACCTGTAGGGGCAATGGGGGGCCGGGGGCAACATGGGGAGAAAGACCTGTGCCCGTATTTCAGCAAGAGGACAGCTCAGGACCTGCTTGACTGAGGCAGGAAATGCTCCAGGACATCAGCCACCAGCCCTTCAGGGACAGAGAACAGCACGGTGGGCAGGAGCATCAGGGTGGGGCCTTCACCCCTCCAGGTTGAACCAGCGCCCCACCTCCACCCGCTGCTCTGCCTGTGTCCTCGTCCCCGCCCCCCCTACATGAAGAATCTCCTCTCCGTCCGCACACACCGGAAGTGTCATGAATCTGAGAACCCAAGCAGGGTCTTGGCTGCTCTGAGCGGTCCTGCCTGGACTTAGGTCTGCCACAGTCAATCAGGAAATCATCCTGAAAAAGCAAAGTCTTTCTGAAAATTTTATACACCATGAACAAATCCCACGGATTAACGATTTCCAGACATCACCCCCTTCACCTTGGGAGTCATCCAGGCTTTGGGTGGAAGAAAAAGATTTGGGAAAAACAAAAATTAGGAAGAGTGTTTTCCGTTATGTTTTTCCCTACCCAGTTTCTCTATATGAGAATAAAACCTCCTGCACAGTCACTGAATTAATCTCTCCTCCCCCTATTCTCTGTTAAAATTCTCTAGCATAACACAAACTCTGATAGACATCACCATTTCAATCACTAGTTGCTGAGGTTTAAGCAAAGCTTTATTATCTGAGGATATACAAGTGACTATGACAAAAGAGACTCAGCACAGAAACCTACAAGTTGTGACTGATATTATACAAGGTAACAGCCAGGGCTACCTTTATTTTCTTGGGCTCCAAAATCACTGATATAGTGACTGCAGGCATGAAATTAAAAGACACTTGCTCCTTGGAAGAAAAGCAATGACAAATAGACAGCATATTAAAAAGCAGAGACATCACTTTGCCGACAAAGGTCCGTCTAGTCAAAGCTATGTTTTTTTCCAGTAGTCATGAATGGATGTGAGAGCTGGACCATAAGAAGGCTGAGCACTGAAGAATTGATGCTTTTGAACTGTGGTGTTGGAGAAGACTCTTGAGAGTCCCCTGGACTACAAGGAGATCAAACTAGTCAATCCTGAAGGAAATCAGTCCTGAATATTCACTGGAAGGACTGATTCTGAAGCTGAAGCTCCAATACTTTGGCCACCTGATGCAAAGAGCTGATCACTGGAGAAGATCCTGATGCTGGGAAGGATTGAGGGCAAGAGAAGAAGGGGATAACAGAGGATGAGATGATTGGATGGCATCACCAACTTGACAGACATGAGTTTGAGCAAACTCTGGGATGTAGTAAAGGACAGGGAAGCCTGGCATGCTGCGGTCCATGGGGTTGCAAAGAGTCGGATACGACTTAGTGACTGAATAACAACAATATTAACCTTCAATATTTACATGTTGTCTGTGGTGTGTTCCCAACTTCATGAGCAGAGCTGGTTAGATCTGACAAAGGGTACAGATCACAAAGGATAAAATACTTACTCTCTGTACCTTTAGAAAAAGGTCTGCCAATCCCTAAAGCAGACCCATTCCAGATAACAGGTGAATATAATATCAGAGAGGAAATGCTTACAATCTTCTCAGATTATTTAAGAAGTAAATAATTACAGGTAAAATTTCAATTCATAATGAATATCACTGCTATCAATAGTAATATCAGGGGCTTCCCAGGTGGCACAGTGGTAAAGAATCTGCCTGCCAACATAGAAGATGCAAGAGACATGGGTTTGATCTCTGGGTCGGGAAGATCCCCTGGAGAAGGGAATGGCAACCCACTCCAGTATTCTTGCCTGGAGAATTCCATGGACAGAGAAGCCTGGCGGGCTAGAGTCCACGGGGGTCATAAAAGAGTCAGACATGACTGAACACAAGCACAACAGCAGTTTTGTTGGTTGGTTGGGTGTTTTAAAGAAACATACAATTTGCTTCCTATCTACCAATGCCAATAGATTTCTGTAGCTTCTTCCCTTTCAAAAAACAGTAATATCAACACAAAATAAAACACTGGTTGAATAGAGAACTGGATGTGGCAATGAGTATAACCAGAAAATTCAGAGGGCTGGTGTGTCTCCGGCCTGCTCCCCTCCCGCCCACCGTCCACTGGCTGCCACAGCACATGAAGGCCAGGGTGACTCACCCCTGAGGGCAGCCCCAGGCTTGTGGCTTGTCACCTGCCCACCTGTGGAGGGTGATGGTAAGTCCACCTACTCTTTGACATTCCTGCCCTCAGAAAGTGAAGCCTGAGATGCTCTGCCCCACTCCACGCCAGATGGTCTCGGTGACTCGCCCTGAAGGAACAGGACACAGTAGAGGTGGGCGTGTGTGACTTCCGACTGCAGGACCTAAGAGTCACAGCGGCTCCTTGCCAACTTCTCTTCATTGCTCACTTTGGGTCCATATGGATAGGAACTGAAAGTTCCCGCCAGTGGCTGGCATGGACCGTGAGTGAATATGCACCCACGTGGGCTCTGGCTGCATCAAGCTTTAAACTACAGACCCAGCTAACATCCTGCCTGCAGCCCAGAGACACTCAGGCAAGAGCTACCAAGCCAAGCTGCTTCCAGATTCATGACCCGAAGAAAACGCTGAGATAACAGAGGTGCGCTGTTTTTTAATGCTGCCGGGTTCTGGGCAATGCGTTATGCACAAATAGAGAATTAATCCCAGTAAGATGGATGAAGCTAGAGCCTATTATACAGAATGAAGCAAAGTGATTCATTAATAGAGAAAGAGAGACGCCCCCTCAGCAGCACCCACAGGGAACCACCGAGATGTCGTCAGGCTCACACGGTAACCGCCTGGCACACGCCTGCCGTGCTTAGCCACTCAGTCGTGTCCACCTCCTTGCGACCCCATGGACTGTAGCCCGCCACTACCTGCCCCTTCCTCTGTGACCCTCGAGTCTCTGGTGCAGACCTGGGTTTTTCTACTGCACCTCAGATAATCATTTTTTCTGTTGGAGAAAATCTGTTGTTCAGTATTTGTTTCTAAGCTAATTTTCTCATTTCAGTCCATTTTAAACCAAATGATAAAAGCCTCAGACTACACTTATGGACTTATTCTGTGTACCTTTGGATCCAGGAATCAGTGGCAGGAGAGTGGATGGAGAATATGTATTTTAATTTGTAAAAACGTGAAGTCAAGGATCAACAGCGTGGTTCAATTCTGGAGGATGTCACAGTGTGAACACTAGATTTTAAAGTGACCCACCAACAAGTGACTATGAGAATGTAAACATTTAAGGAGCTTTCGTTTAATACCCAAAATGCCTTAAGAAAAAGCTGAGTAACTTGTTTTATAGTCACATGAAAAGGAACCCAGATAGTGTCAGAGCATTCTGGGCTTGCCAAATCCCTCCTCAAGCAGAAAGTCTATGATTCTAGTCTTGAAACTGAGGAAGAGAGGGAGGTACATGGTCCGTGCTATCTTTCAATGAGAAGACATGAAGTCTCACTAACAAGTGGTTTGCCTTAAAACCTGAATTTTCACCAAAAAGAACCAGCCATCTGTTTTGAATATTCTAAAGACTAAGCCTCTATTTGAGCTGTGCTTTGATCTCCTAGGATAATAGGAAGACAGTGATACAGTCCAGCTACACCTCAATCAAGTGAGTGCATTTAATTCATCCCAGAAACACCGACTGCCAGGCCCAGCTGCAAGCTTCAACCTCGTCATCGCAGGACCAGGAGGAAGGACAGAGACATCAAGGGGGAATGGCTTTTTTGTTTTGGTTGATGATGCATTTTTGGGTTCAAGAAAATAGTCCTTTAACCCAAAACAGACAGTAACCCTAAAGACAGAGAGAAATATATAGAAAATAACAAATTAGGGAGAAGTTGAGGACAAGTTAATGAAAGAAATACTGCAGAACCCTATTGTAACACGACTGTTGTTTAATAGCTCAGATAAGATGCGAGTCAGATCACATCCTCCAAAACATAACTCTATAAAATAAAAACATGATGTAATAGGCAAGCATGAGGGCTGTCTCCTGGAACTGGTATTAAAAGGGGTCTCGTCACATGTTAGCTGAGGGGTAGGTGATAAATTTGACAGTGTATCCTAGAAGGTATGCTAGGAACTGACGGGGATCCCCCACACATGAACTGTGCCAGATCACAGGATGACCTGTCAGGGTACAGAGCTGTTGTTCAGTCGCTAAGTCATGTTCGACTCTGCGACCCCATGGACTGCAGCCCGCGAGGTTTCCCCGTTCTTCACTATCTCCCACAGTTTACTCAAACTTATGTCCACTGAGTCAGTGATGCCATCCTCTGTCGCCCCCTTCTCCAACCCTCAATCTTTCCCAGCATCAGGGTCTTTTCAGGGTACAGAGTAAATTAAAAGTTTAAAAATACCTACTACAGATGGATGAAACTTCTAATACATGCAACTTTTCTTTAGGGCAAAAGCTTCCCAGTTTTTTCTTTCAAAAACTATTTATTGAGCTCCGCACGGTCTGCCCAGAGGACTGTGAAAAACAATTAGGATGTGAAGGATTTTATTTTGCATGAAGTGCAAGGATATTTTTATTATCCAGGGAGAATGTCTGAGTTACAAATAAGGCCACAAACAGGAAGAAGAGGGCACATCCTCATTAGTCAAATGCTCCTAATTGTTAAGGACCCATGTTCCAGAGATGTTTAAAACACTGCAATTTTCAGTTTAAGAAATAAATCAACTAAGTCTCAGGACAACGTCACCTTAAATCATTCAGCAGAAACTATAAAAATGTAGGGGGGAACCTGTGGAACACTGTATAGTGTGTCTTAAAACTACACTGAAAGGTCTCTCCCCTGAGTATTTATAACTCGATCACGTGGCCCGAGAGGCCCCTGACTCACTGAGCTCACATGATCACCAAGTCCCTCAAGAATTACTGAGAGCCTGTGTTGAGGCAGCCTGCAAACTATCCTCAGGTGAGAAAACTTTAGTAGGAAAAGGCGCCTGCCACTGTGGTTGCTTCTTCGAAGGCGATGGGGTCTGACTTAAGGTCTGCAGCTGACCTCCCGCAGGGACACCTGGTGGAAGAAGGGTCTACAGGCAGGACGGGTGATGTCATCAACAATTCAGAGATTCTGAACAGAAGACGTTTCTCTTGCTGCAGGAAAAATGAATTACTAGGACTGTGCGTGACTTGTACAGTGAGAGGAACGTTAATGTATTAGGAGAAAGGAGAAATCTATGAAGTAAACAGTAGCATCAGAGGATCCTGTGAACCCTAGAGGGTTTTAAGCACTATCACTACCAATATCACACGGCCCGTGACTGAACACTTCCCGGGTGCTGGGCCAAGGGCTAAGTGCACTGAGAACGTTTGTACTTGTAACCCCACCAGGACCTTCACTGTAGGTTTCATCACTGCCACTTAGCAGATGGGAACCTGATGCTTGGAGGAGAGGTGAAGTGACTCGAGGGAAATTCCGCAGCTACTGAGTTCAAATTAGTTTGAGAGGCAAAGCATGTTATTTAACACCAAACTAAACAGCCATAAAATAATATACCTGCCATACAAGGGACACAAAAGAAAACATGTTTCGTCAGTTTCACAGGTGGGATATAGCAGAGAAACTACAAAAGGCAGGATAAATAAAATCAGAAATGAAAAAAAGGACTTCCCCGTTGGTCCAGTGGTTCAGACTCTGCTCCCAATGCAAGGGGCCTGGGTTGGATCCCTGGTCAGGTAACTAGATCCTAAATGCCCCAACGAGTTTACATGCTGCTATTAAAGATCCCCATGCCACAGTGAAGACGGAGGAGCTCAAATGCTGCACTTAAGACCTGGCTAAGCTAAACACATAAATAAATATTAAAAAAAAAAAAGAAATGAGAAAAGAGACGTTATAACTGATATTAAATACAAGAATTATGAGGCTACTATGAACAATTACATTTCAACAAACTGGACAACCTAGAAACGAATTAATTCCTAGAAACATAAAACCTACCACATCTGTATCACGAAGAAACAGAAAATGTGAACAGACCAATGGCAAGTAAGGGAAACTAAGCAGTAATTAAGAACCTCTCAAGAAATAGAAGCTGAGGACTAGCTTGTTTCACTAGTGAATTCGAAGAAACATTTCAAGAAAAATTCACACCAATCTTTTGAAAGCCTTTCCCAAAAAATACAAGACCAGAGAACTCTTCCACATTCAGAAGATACCTAAACCAGAAAAAGATGTGGCAAGAAAAGAAAATGACATGCCAATATCTCTGCTGAACACAGATGGAAAAGTTCTCAACAAAATGTTAGCAAACTAAATTCAACAACACATTAGCAGGAACATTTGCCATGATCAAGTGGGGTTTATTCTAGGGATGCAAGGATGGTTCAACACCGGCATTGATGGTTGAAATCAGTCTGTGTGAAACCCTCCATGAACAATATGAAGGATCAAAGTCAATAGTCAAAATCATCTCAATAGTGCAGAAGCAGCATCTGACAGAATAACATCCACTTACTAAAAAAAAAACAAAAACAACTCTCAAGCAGAAAGAGAGGGAACTGGAAAGACAGTCTGCTCTTATGGATTTAAAGAATTAACATTGTTAAAATGTTCCTACTACCCAAAGCAATTTACAGATTCAATACAGTCCCTACCAATATTCCAATGGTATTTTTCACAGAAATAGAGCAGAGAATTATAAAATGTGTATGAAACTGCATTGGGGCCTTTTAAGACTTCAAATGTGGTTGGGTCTTATGTGAAAATGTGGTATACATGCAGCTGACCCTTTAACAATGCAGGGGTTAGGGGTACTGACCTTCTGCATGGTCAAAAACCCGTGTATAACCCAAGAGTCGGCCTTTTGTACCTGCGGTGCCTGTGTGTCCCTCACTCCGTATCTGTAGATTCAGCCAGTGGTGACGGGGCAGTACTGTAGTATTTGCGATTGTAAAAATCCCATGCATAGGTGGAGTAGTTCAAACCTTTGCTGCTCAAGGGCCAACTGTACACACACCCCGCCCCCCCACCCTGAGTAATACTACTCAGCCATAAAAAAGAAGGAAATCCTGCCATTTGTGACCACATGGATGGACCTTGAGGCCATTATGCTTAGTGAAATGACTCAGAGAAAGACAAGCACTGCACAATCTCACTTACACATGGAATCTAAAAAAAAAAGCCAAACTCATAGATATAGGAACAGATCTGGTGGTTGCCTGTGGTGGGGTTTGGGGGTGGGTGAAATAGGTGAAGGGGGTCAAAAAGTGTAAACTTCCAGTTTAAGATGATAAACACGTCCTGAGGATATAAAGCACGGTGTGTACAGTTAATAATACTCCACTGTATGTTTACATGCATGCTCAGTTGTGTCCGACTCTTTGCAATCCCATGGACTGTAGCCCGCCAGGCTCCCTTGTCCATGGGGATTCTCCAGGTAGGAATACTGGAGTGGATTCCTGCTCTAGGAGATGCCTTCCTCCAGGGAATCTTCCTGACCCAGGGACTGAACCCACGCCTAGTATGTCTCCTGCACTGGCAGGTGGGTTCTGTACCACTAGCGCCACCTGGGAAGCCCCACTTGCTAGGAGTTAGATTCTCCTGTGGGAGGAGACAGGGAGGATGGAGGCTCAGGACCTGTGGGCCCTGTTTCCTCTGACACCATCAGGTCTTCTTCTATGGCTGGAAAAACGGTCAGCAATCCAAACCCAGCCCCCTTCCCACATGCGGGGAGGGGCGCCCTGCTCGGGTGGCACGGAAGCCCCTATGTTCTCCCAGGACAGACAAGGAGGCTTTGCTCTAGGTGGGGCCTGATGGTTTCCACCCGACTCCTGCACGACTGCCCCCGAGGCTCCACATTGACCATCCCGCCCCTTGTGGGGCACAGTGTAGACCAAGAAAACCAGTGCGCTGACTCGCTCAACCTCAGCTCTGTTTGGCATGCAGCATTCCAGCCCCAGGAGCTTCCTGGCTGGCACTGTGTGTTTCAGCTTCTTCCACAGCCTCAGGGCAAAGCTACGTGGAAGGTTTCCCATCTTCACAATGCACGCTCCTTGCCATGACTTACCTCATCGTTCTCCTTGGCTGTGTCTGCCATGAGAGCTCTATACCACCCATGTGATTTTAAAGGTGGAGGGTAACACCGAGACACAGACTTCTCAGGGAGAACTGACCTCAGCAGAGCGAGACGGCCAACAAGCACGGGCAGTGAATCCAGGGGGTGCAGGGCCATCACGATGTGTGAACTTATTCATCATCGTTATTATTTTTTCTAAGCAAAGGATTTCCTCAGTCAAACCTCCAGGGCATCAGATCAAAGAGAGAGGCTGACACAGCTGGACCGCATTTTCTAGCCAATTGGCCGGTAAAGCAGAATCTAGACAGTGTCCTGGCAACTGTTTGACACGGCAGCAATCCACAGAGGAGGGGAGAGGAACTCTGGAGACCAACTCTTTATTCAAAAAGTCTTGTACCGCTTCTTCACTTCTCTTTTTGTTTAAGATAGTTTGGGAGCAATGTCCAAGCCCCAGGGGACTGTCCCAGGTGGGCACTGTGGAAGAAGCACTGATCCTGAGAATCCAGAGCATTCTTCTGTACGCAGAAACTAAAGCTTTTAGTCCAAAGTGCAGGTTTTTTTTTTTTTTAAGACTATATAGTATTAATAATCATAAAAAGTACATCTCAAACCTACTGGCAGAATATCTGATTGATTTCTTCTATTTCCAGTTTGATGTGAGTCAATATAAACCTTACCAGGACACTGTTAAATCATGCCACAGTGGGTAGTTTATAAATAAAATAACAACAGGAGAAATTTAGCTACATGCCCTGGAAGTTCTTCCAAAAATGTACAAAATGAAATGACAAAAGTGACTATTAACATACAACAAGGAAAAAGAAAAAAAGCCAGAGAACCCAAACCCCGCTATGTCACAAGCAAGCGATACACACGGGAACAAGGTGAGATGAGAAAGCAGGGAGCAAACCAAGGATTCAGTGAATTACAGAGAAACAGGACGTGAAATGATTGTGTAGAAGGAAAAAAAAGTGAAGGCAAACAGAACACATTTCTGTAGTTCAGGAAAGCCGTTCTCACCGTTCTGAACAAAATGGCTGCACTAAGAGCAAGTGGGGGCTACGCCCAGATGCCCTCCTCCTCATCCTACGGGGAGGACGCAGGGCCCAGAGCAGCGTGGGGACGAAAAAGAGCTGGTTAGTATTCGAGACAGAGACACAGGCACGATGCAGCCGCAGAGGACGGCCCCTTGGCCCCCGACCCCCCACACCAAGCTTGGATTTGTCCTCGTTTGTCCCCGCACTTCTAACCTCCCCATTTCCTTGCCATGTTCTTGTCTACCGGGCAAAACGACCCAACTGGAGGCTTTTCTTTATTCTTCCTCCCCATTCCTGTTTGCCTCCCGCTCCTCCCAGGCATCCAGTCGTGGTATTTGTTAGCAAAACCTGTTTCAAGGGAAGGCTGTAATCCTCACCCTACGTGTGTGCTCAGTTGCTCAGTCATGTCTGACTCTGTGCGACCCCATGGACTGTAGCCCGGCAGGCTCCTCTGTCCATGGGGTTTCCCAGGCAAGAATACTGGAGTGGGTTGCCATGCCCTCCTCCAGGGGATCTTCCTGACCCAGGGATCAAACCCAAATCTGCATTGCAGGTGGGTTCTTTACCACTGAGCCACCGGGGAAGCCCCCTAAAATCCTCATCCTACATAAAGTGGCATAAACTTAGTTCCAGGTATCAAGAAACAGTCAGAGAAAAGCAAATGGCTTCTTGGTGAGGACATATTGCTGCCATTGGGCAGACAGCTCTCCGCTTTGCCTACATTAAAGACTGCACTCTTTCCCTCTAAAGTATAAGCCGCCTCCATGGGCTTAGTGAATGTCATTATACAATGATTATAACCTTCTAAACCTTAGGAAAAAACGTGCATTTTCGATATTATTGTGCTTTCATGTGCAATGTTTCTTCTTCGTCTCCTAAAAGGGAGCTATGCTATCATCTGGAGGAGGGGCTTAGTGGGGGAGTGCCTCTGGACTCTTCGATCATATGGATGTAATTACTTAACTATTATTTTTCTCCCTCAGCTGTATATGTTAAGATTGAGTGTGATGGAGATGTTGAAATCTGATTTTTGGCAATGGGATATGAGGTAATCTGTTCACTGCTCTCCCCCATCCATCATATTCAAGATCTTGGGAGAGTTCCCTTCTTCCAGAACTGGCACTGGATATGGCCCTCTTTAGGCTGACTCAGTGCCTCCTTTGCACTCATGCAGAGCTGAAGGCAACAGTTTAAGGAGGATGTGGACGGAGAGGTCCACCAAGGAGACAGGAACGAAAAAACTAAGTTTCAACCTTCCCGTTTAAGAGGTGATGAGCAGAGATTTTCAAATCTGCAGGTGAATACTGATTACTGCTACACCGAGTTGTGTGTGCCTCACTTAGCTTACGCAAAGTTTTCTTTTTCTACTGAAGCAGGACACATACAAATTAGTGAGTTTCTCTGAGAAGATGAATTTTTTTTCTCATCTCAATTTAAGGATTCTTTAGTGTTCCTTTCAAATCTGTTGGGTAACTCCTCTTAAAATACTCAGAATCAGGCACCACCTTCCTATACAGAAATGGACTCCGTATTCAGGAAAAAAGTTTTCAGAAACTGATTATTTTTATTTTTCTAACTTGTTCCCCAGAGTCTGTAACACGCTACTACAGAATACATCAAAACAAAGGCACACTGGTTTTTCAGAAGACAACAGAAAGCAGCCTTACCTGGTCTGGGGAGGGTTTGTGATTGGTTTGACCGGAATGGGAGGATCTGAAGTGGTCGTCCTCGTAGTTGTCGGCCATTAACTTCATTCGATTCTGTGTCTAGGAGGAAACGATTCACAAGGTCAAGCTCGGGCAAAGTCTCTATGACACACTGTACAGTCACAAGCACCTTAAAAACGTGCCGAGAAAGGGCATAACAAATCCTGTCTGAAATAAATTGAACATAGGATTTCTGAGGATACTGGGTGGTGGGAAGCTCGGGCACAGCTACATGCTGCTCTGTGCCCGTCAAAACCCATGCTGAGGTCGTAAGCCTCACATGCCTCCCTGTGAATGGAGGCAGTCTTCGGGAGCTGATTAGGGTGAAGTGAGGTCATCAGGGTGGGGCCCTGATCTGATGGGGCTGTGGCCTTCTAAGAAGGGGGAAGGACACAGTGGGGAGGGGGCTTCTGAGGGCCAGAAGGAGGGCTCTCATGGGAACTGGGTCAGCTGGCATGCTGACCTTGGATTTCCCAGCCTCCAGGTCGGTGAGAAAAACGAATTTCTGCTGTTGAAGTGACTCAGTCTGTGGACATTCTGTTACAGCATCCCAAGCAGGCTAAGACAGGCACCTAAACTGGCACGGGAATTCTGGACGGAAGAGTAATTTCCTTAAATTAAGCACTTTATGCAGTGCCTGTCTTTATTTTTTAAAATAAAGAGTGGATGACACCACACATGGGAGAGAACACTGTGACCCTATTTTTTCACTTCGTGCTGGGCAGGACCCATCTTGCCAGGTTACTGTGAGAGTTACTCATCCTTTTTAACAACTATTCCATTTGGGGGAGATGTTATCTAACACACACACCATAAATACCAGAGGAAAAGTTATCGTTATCTGTAAATGAAATGACTATATACCGAGAAAAATCCAGAGAATCATCTGAAAAATGATTACAACTTATGATAAGAGTTCAGTAAGGTGATCGGACAGAAGCAACATGTTAAAATTCAATGACATCACCATTTTCTTTATACCATCAACAAACAATTCAGGCTTTGGAAATGAGCTGAAGATTCTGAAATCCTCCTCTTTAGTCCTAAGACTGGAAGCAGATTATTTTCTCATGGCCTCTCCTCCAGGTTCACCAGAATGGAGGAGTAGATTGGATTCTGTGTGGTTGGTTAACTTAAGCCCTAAGTGAATGTATGCGTGTGCATGCGCGTGCGCACACAACCCCCCCCCACACACATCTATAAAACATTTTAGAGAATTTACTTTGCAGAGTAAGCAATTTAGAAAATCCACAGAACCCTGTGCATATGATCAAACAGCAATATTGTTAAAACCTGAGGTTCTGAAAGCATTAAAAATACATTTGCTAATGTTATATGATTCAAAAATGTTCACTGTAGATAATTTAAAACATACAGAGAAAAAAATTACCCCTAAGTCCCTCTAACCAGTGATAATCATTAATATTTACATGAATCTGTTCAGTCTCTTTCCTATGAACATAAATAGTAGCATGTTCTGATATAGTCTTTGATTTTGCTATAATGCAGTATTTTTAAATTGTGGTTATTGTGCAGTATATTTTGACATCTGGTAAGACATGTCCTTCTTCAATCCTGCTTTGTCAAAATCTGATTGGGTATCTTTAAAACATTTTCTTGGTAAATGTAAGACATTTTGTCTAGTTCCATAAAAAAGTTTGCAGAGATTTTTCTTTGGTGCTTTTTTTTTCACGTAATAATACCTAAGCAGGGGCTTTAGAGCCAAACTGTCCAGGCCTGAATTCTAGTTCTGCTTTTTAGCAGCCAGCTCAGTTGGGCAAGCTGTTCACATGCTCTGAACCTCAGTTTCCTCTCCTTTAAAATGTGCATAGCAATACCTTCTCCCCATAAGACTGTTGTGAAGGTTAACCAACTGAGTTACTAACATAAGCTCTTAGAAAGGCACCTGGCATAAAATCAATACCCAACTAATTTTAGCTACCCCCATTATTACAAACATGCCATGTCATTAAATATTACTCTAAAAATCTACTCTGAGAGTCCCTTGGACTGTAAGAAGATCAAACCAGTCAATCCTAAAGGAAATCAACACTGAATATTCTCTGGAAGGACTGTGAATTCACTGGAAGGATGCTGAGGCTCCAATACTTTGGCCATCTGATGTGAAGAGCTGGCTCACTGGGAAAGACGCTGATGCTGGGAAAGATTGAGGGCAGGAGGAGAAGGGGACAGCAGAGAATGAGATGGCTGGATGGCATCAATGACTCAAAGGACATGAATTTGAACAAACTCCAGGAGATAGTGGAGGACAGGAAAGCCTGGTGTGCTACAGTCCACGAGGCCGACAAAGAGTCAGACATGACTGAGAGACTAAACAACAAACTCTAACCGGCTGCACAGTGTTCAGTTGAATGGATGCTTAATGAACCCCATACTGTTGGGCACTTGGGCTCTCTAGATTTTTACTGAAAAACATATACATACATTTGTAGCCAATTCCTCCCTCCAGGATATAATGACAGCAGAGAAAATCCGTATCAAAAAATTGTCTGTGATATCAAATTTCTTTTCTGAGACGACTTGGAGTGGCCTTGAAAACATGCAGGGGAACGTTTCTCACGTCATGTGGTGCTGCGTGACCGATGGAGAGCCTTCTGCAATGAGGGAGGGAAGAGCAAAGGGCAGGGGCACACCAGAAACACCTCCACGTCAACTTTAAGAGGAACGTGCGGCAGAAGCACACTTGAGCAGTTATTATCTTAGAACGTGACACACAATCTTGGAGGCCTGATACCCAGCGCAAGTTTAGGAACTTAGCGAAGAACTGATAAAGCACACGCAAATCCCCTTTCAGGGCAGGACGTATCTCAAGTATCTCTGAGGCATGAGGCTGAAAGCCTCCAAGAAGAACTGATAGATAAGACCAAAGGTTACTTATTTCATGTAAGCGAATGAAGAAGTAGATACAAGAACGAAGCCATTTCTGAAAGACCTGAGGTGTATCCAAGTTGAGCCAGGGTTCCCAGGCCTAAGGTTCATTAATTTGGTGTGAAGCCTGTTCCCTGCACAGACAGAGGCTGAGCGCTAAGCACCCGATAGCTCATAGTAGTAGATGTTATACAGACCCTGTAAACGACACTGTTCTCAAGGAGCTCTTGTACCGCTTTTCTTAAGATAAGCCAGCAAGCATGAAAGGTGCTTTAGAGCCAAATATCTTCCCTTCTGAACCATGCCACGTGCCTGTGCAGACAGCTGGACTTCCTTGGTTCCCTGACATGAAGAATAAGATTGTTTGAAGAAGGAAAAAAAAAAAAAAAAAAAGATGGGAAGAAACTTGCTGAAATAAACTTTGTAAGCCATAAACGTGTACCTCAGTATAGTTATACATACCCGTTCAGGGAATTCGCTGGTAGCTCAGTAAAAAATCTGCCTGCAGTGCAGGAGACCTGGGTTCAATCCCTGGGTTAGGAAGATCCCCTGGAGAAGGGAATGGCAACCCGCTCCAGTATTCTTGCCTGGAGAATTCCATGGACAGAGGAGCCTGGTGGGCTACAGTCCATGGAGTCACAAGAGTCAGACACGACTGAGCGACTACACCACCACCACCCTTCCAGAAGAAAAGGAGCCCCTTGTTCAGACTGCTAAGCTTTTCTTCTGAGACCGAGATATCAGTGCTCGGACACGGCAGTTCAGAAATGACACTTCACAGAAAAATATTTTAGTTAGGCTCAGAAACAGTGTATGTTGGTGATCCAAACCCAGGTACTAAAAAATGTTTGAATTCTGATCCGTTATCTGGTTGTTCACTAATCTTTGCTTTTTGGCTTCTGAGAATGCTATTAACCTACCTAAATGAGCTTTAGAGAGAATAACACTTAGAAATATTCTGAGATATTTTAGAAAACATATAAATAAAACTTAACCTTACTAATTAGCATTATATCCAATTATAATTATCTTGAAGAAAGCAATAAAATTTCTGCCTACTTTCGTCGAACCTTGAAAATCATTTTATTAATATTATAGTGAATTTCAGTCAAACTTTGTTATATTGGTATTTGATATATAAAATGAAAAAAGCATCATCTCCATTATTTTCAGGTGGGTCAGACACAGCGTTGGCGATAAATTTTACAAAATTTCAACAAATTACCTTTGAGCTTTATTTTAAACTTCATTACATTAAAAGTATAAATTAGTTATTAATCTTTTTAAATTTATTTTTGACTGTGCTGGGTCTTCATTGCTGCAACTACCTTCTCTAGTTGCAGTGTGCTGGCCTTTCATTGCAGTGGCTTCTCTTCTTGTGGAGCCAGGCTCAAGAGCGTGGGGCTCAGCAGCTGCAGCTCCTGGGCTCTCGAGCACAGGCTTAGTTGCTCTGTGGCATGTGAGATCCTCCTGGACCAAGGATCAAACCAGTGTCTCCTGCACTGGCAGGTGGATTCTTTACCACTGAGCCACCAGGGAAGCCCTATGAATTATTCTTGAGTTGTTCATTTATCTTTCTAGCTGGGAAAGTTCCTCTTCCACTGGTTGGACAGCTCTGGGGCGGGGGGAGGGGGGGGCTCACTTGGAACAGTGTGGGAGACAGAGGACAACAGCTGGATCAGGAGAGAGAACTGTGCTGAATTCAGCCCAACAGCTGTCACTGTCAGACTGCCTTCACATCCTAGTATATTTTATCAACTAGAGGACAAGCTCTAGAATAGAAAAATGTGTTTCCTACTGATTTTAAGATCCTTTTCCATTTTGATGGGGACCATTTTTAAAGCCTTTAGTGAATCTGGTATAGCATGGCCTCTGTTGTTCACCTTCTGGCTGTTTGGCCACGGGGCATGTGGGATCCCAACTCCCTGACCAGGGATGGAACCTGCACCCCTGTATCGGGAGGTGAAGTCTTAAGCCCTGAACCAGCAGGGAAGTCCCCCAACCAATCCTGTTTTGCTTTTTAGAGAAACAAGTCTGGCAGTTTAATCGTGGTCCTGGTTAGGATCACAACGGGAAAGGAGAACCATCCTTTGAATTTTCTACGTGGCAGACTTTGTGTCCTTGGATGTGACATCACTCCTGCATTCTGGCAAACATGTGCTAAGCTCGTCTTGTCTGTCCATTTCTTGCTCCAGATCTAGAATCAGCCATTTTACCGAAGAGCTCACTTGGTCAGCGGGACATCTGCGGGTTAGGATGCTCAGGGCTGCAGGATTATCACTGCTTCCAGGCTGTTTCAGTTCAGAGCTGGGAAAAACTTTTTTGTAAAGATGAAGAAGATTATGAATGAACAGTAATATTTTCAATTTAGATTTAAGAGTCTAGATCTGACCCTTAAAGAATAAGTTTTTATTTAACCTCTTTGATTTTATGCTTTATATATCCTTTTTCCTCTTAAGCTGAAAAACCTTGGTTCCTTACAATAATGATGTGATTAGCTTTTATTGGCTTTATCCATCAGAATGATTCTTTGAAAATACCAATGTAAACACTATCAATATGCCTTCAGGATGAGCTTTAAAATTTCTTTGCATTATTTTTCTTCTCACTGGTGAGTATCTTACTGAGAATGTACAGAGAAAGATCTGTAATATATACAGTTACCTGAAATAAACCTAGGCTCTATGTGGCTATGTCAACAATTTAACAAATATCTAGATTCATCTGTTTACAAAGCTCAAGAATTGCTTTCCCCCCTTTCTGATATGATTTTATTTTTATTTATGTAAAACATCCATATGATTCTAGGGTCAAAACTATATACATGAAACTAGGTCCCTTCAGAGAAGACTTGCTTTCAACCCTGCTTCTCCATTCTATTCATTTCCTCTTTTCATAGGAAATCTTGGAGGTAAATTTTAAATTCATCTTTAAATCTTTATGTACTGTAAGCAAGCATACAGTCTCACAAACATTTCTGCAATCACCCACCTTCCTCATATGAAAAGCTGGGCTTCCCTGCTGGTCCCGTGGCTAAGATGCTGTGCAGGACAGTGCAGGGGGCCTAGGTCCCACCCTAATCAGGGAACTACAAGTCAACTACATCCCAAGAGCTGCAAGTAAGACACAGGATGGCCAAATGAATAATATTCTTAAGAGCAGAATATTAAATACACTATTCTGCATCTTGCTTTTTCATTTACCAATGTATTCTAGAAATGGCTCCCTCTCTCCCTCCATTCTGTTAGATGTACTATAACTGACTCAACCAGCACCCACCGCTGGACACCTGGGTTATCTCCACTCTGCTGCTATCACAAACACTGTAGCAAGCACTACAGTAGCACATGCCAAGTTACCCTGTGTAATGTTATTCTGTTAATTGTGAAAATGTATCTGTATTTCAGGTAGGAACTTCCCATACCCAGTGGTACTGTAAATCTGCTGGAAATTTTGGCATCTTACTGGGGACCCGGGGATCCTTCCCAGGGTGACAGCAGAGGAAAGTTTTTCTCATTCACTGGCAGTAAAAGTCTGGCTGACTTGGTCTTGCTTTCCTTCCCCTTGAACAGCGCTCCTCTGATGTCCCAGCGCCGGCAGAGGTTCAGTTTCAGCTCCTGGCTCACATCATTGTCATGTCCCATCTCCATTCGCCGTGGGGACACTAAAACCCAGCCCGACCCGAACTGGTCACAGCTGGTCACAGCACCCTAGGGCTGCTGCTGCTTTCGTGCACACTGTCTTTGCTTCTGACACCTTCCTCTTCTGCCAATAAGCTCAATCACATCACAGACTCTGAGAGGGCGTTAATGCTTATCCAGTATCTTTAGGTTGGGAACAAAAAGCATTTCAGATTCTCTGAATCTGTCAGATTCGTCTTTTCTTCCCATGGATTGAGTCTGTGAGGGCTGGGACAAACACTCCTTCAGTCACGTGTCAACCCTGTGCCTAGTAAAATCGCTAGTACATGTGTGTGTGTATACACATATGTATCTATATAGTCCTTTTAACACGTTTGTCAAATTCAAGAATCTATTTTCTAAGGTTGGTGCATTTGGGATTGTATTTTATTATTGTTTCAGCAATGAGTTTTATATTTTGAAAGCTTTTTCTATGAAATTATCTTTATTAAATAATGCTGTTTTCCCATTTGTATTAATTAAAAATAGACACGCTTACCAAACGGAATTTCTCAAAACCATGAAAAATCCAGCATTATTACCACAATGAGTTGTCTCAGCCAAAAGAAAATGGACATCTTAACTAACCAGCAAAGTTTTATCTCAAATAAAAACATAACTGCTGCTACTTACAATAACTTCAAAAAGAACCCCAGAATCCAGACACTCTGGTTTTCCTAGCTTCACGAAGTTTTTTCCTTTGATTTCCTCGTATACAAATTGATTTATGTAAGAAAAAGGAGAACTTTTGATTATGGATATTCGGGTATTTGTTTTGGTATTCAGGGGATTTTTTTTCTTAAGGATTCATGTAATCTTCCTCTCTCATCTCAAGGGTATTCTTGGATATGTCACCATTTATGGCTTTAGGTTCATAGGATGTCTGTTCTTTCAACATATTCTGTGTTTCCTACCCAAACCCTACTTTTTCCCCTACTCTCGGTAGAAAGCAAACAAACACAGCAAACTTTCTACTTGCCCTTTTTAAAAAATAAAAAAATAAAGGAGCCTAGGTCTTTTCATCTTATTATAATATAATCATTCCTTAGTTCTCAGAAAGGTTTGTGTGGGTCTCCTTGCTTCCCCAATAGACAATCATATATTCCTTTCTCCTTAGCCACAAGAAAGTATTTATTTATTAATCTTAATACATAGTCCTGCTTATTAGGTATGTCTAACTCTTTCCTATATGCCATGCAGACTTTAACTGTGAACTCTGGAGGGACAGCAGCCTATACTTTTTCTTTTTCAATGAATATTAACATGAAGATAAAGATATATCCAGCGTTTAAAAATTAAAAGATACTTTGTAAGAATTTCTAAGTTTTGAGCACTGTCCTCTTTCTGGCAGGGCCGTGGTGTGGAACTGTAGTACACCAAGGTAAAAACTCAGAGCCAGATCCACAAAGCCACAGAGTTCCAGGAATGAAATAGCTTGTAGGCCAACTTGCTAAACTGACCCAAACCAGTGTCTGAAATGAGACTGGTTTAAAACAAAGTGCGATTGAAACTTTATTCCTGATCACTGCCTCACTTTCTAGCACACACTTCTCATCTTTGCAATAAACCTGAAGCAACCCTATTTGAGTTTTAAGGTTACCAGCATCATTTCTTTCAGCTGTCTGTGTCCTTAAAGAAACAGAAGCCCCACATTTTGCAAAATATTTAAGGGAATGCTAGCCAGATACAGTGAGACTCGCCATCACATCTAAGTAAAGAAGATAATGTAGGCAGGTGTTTTCTGTTATTCTAGAGACCAGTGAACAAAGCCCAGGGTCCGAGAGCATTTACCACAGAGTTACGTCTATGGATCAGGCCATCTGGGTGGCTAAGCACACACAGTTAAAATTTTAGATATGGGGGCCACAAAAAAAGAGAAGTGACACTATATTCCTTCACATGTAACAGAAAAGACAGATCCCCTCCATTAAAAAAAATCTTAGATGGTGTCAAACAGAATCTTAAAAAAATCATTTTCTCAAGAATGGTGGCACAAACCACAGGTATCAATTACAATGCATCTTAACCCAACAATTTTGTGCTGCAAAGCGCAAAAGTTCAGTATTCTCCCTTCCAACAAGACACCCTTTCCTTTAGTAAACACATTTATTTAATGATTTTCATTAAAAACAAACAAACAAACAAAAAAACATTTCCCTGTCTGAGAAACAGCCAAGCAGGCAACAGGGTAATGTTCAAAAATTCTAAGCACTTTAAACACACATACACACATAAGAGAAAAGATGCATTTTAGATAAGAAGGATCAAAATTCTTGAAGCGGTAAGTTCTGAGGGAATTTTACGCTTTCTTTTTACAAAACCATGGTCCATGTGTGGAAAAGGAACGAATGGATCTGACTCAGAGTTAACTATAAATCGTACACTCACGTGCAAGTACACTAACCTTCAAACAAACCTGGGGATGCGAACACATTCGGGTTCTTAATGGAAACCACCCACACTGACAGCAACTGACATAGGGCCAGAGCCTCAGCTCCAGCTCGTCTTCCTGTTCTGAGACCTCACCACAAAAGGATTTCTCTGTACCTGTGTGCTCTCACAAACTTTTATATGTGGTTAAGTTGTTGGAATCAACAAACACTGACCAACTCATTCTAGGTATCTTTTCTAGTCTCCAAACTTACTTTTGTGTGTGTGTGTGTGAAATTGAGCTAAACAGCTTTTTAGTCTTTTGTGTAAAGGAAAATAACCCTGACATTTATTAAAATCAGGTCTTTCTTAAAAAAAAAAAATCTTAATTTAAAAAAGTATCTTAAATTGATCTCCTATACTTAAAGCTGTAGAAATACTTCACTGATCATTTCAATAAACTTAAGTATTTGAAAAAAAACTTTGATTTCTAGAAATAAACAACAAGTATCGGGCATAGATTGATTCTAATAAGGAATGAATTCTCATTAAGGATCATTTAAAAGGAATTAGTGGCTGAATAAATTAGTGAAACTGGACAGCAAACCAGTCAATGCTAAAGGAAAACTCATTGAAAATTCACTGGAAGGACTGATGCTCAAGCTTCGACACTTTGGCCACCTGATGAGAAGAGCTGACCCATTGGAAAAGACCCTGATGCTGGGAAAGACTGAGGGCAGGAGGAGAAGGGGGAAACAGAGGATGAGATGGTTGGATGGATCACTGACTCAATGGACATGAGTCTGGGCAAACTCTGGGAGATGGTGAAGGACAGGGAAGACTGATGTGCTGCAGCCCATGGGGTTGCAAAGAGTCAGACACGACTTAGTGAATGAATAAAAAGAGCACAACGCACCTGCTACTAGAGGCATCATTTTCTGAAACAGATCAATAAGGGGCTGGGGGACAGAGTAAACGTGAAGAGGAGGTTTACACAGCATCCAGAGTCACACAGCGTGAAACTCCAAACATCTAGGAGTCAATAAAAAAAGTACACATACAAGTAAGAACCAGCAACGAGCTGGTTCTCGAACTGAATGAGCAAAGACAACTGTGGTTAAAGGCACGGGGGGCTGGAAAACCTTCTTGTTCCCAACAGACGGAGGCATTTGGGAGCAGCTGATTAGTGACCACAGCTGGGCTGTGAGGGGTCAGAAGTTGGAAGCTGCCCCAGAAGGCCTGCCATGGAGCACCTCTCTTCCACCAGCAAGCCCTGGTCCATCTCTTCCCAGTCCCGGAACAGACTGGGTACTCGGGCAGGGGCGGGGGTGTGGGGACTAGGAGATGGGGCCTGCATGTGTCTGAAGGTGACCCAACTCTTAGCTGCAGCTTCCAGGACATTCTGGGTCAGAACAGCCTATCCAGTTCACATCTCTGCAGCCACATCACTATGGGTACCCGTGTCTGCAACCAGGTTCATCTAATCACCCCAAACTGTAGCTCTATTTTGGTGGTAGTCACACTCCACCCGAGGACCGAAGTCACCCCTGGACTGCCGTAATGTGCGTGTAGGTTTCACTTTCTTAAATCCTGTAGAAAACAAAACCTACAGTTACAAAACCCTGTTACAATACTAGCTTTTATAATTGCCCAAGTATTTACCTCTGTTGAGGTCTTTATTTCTCCATGCCAGTTTCAGACTACTGTCTGGTGTCTTTTCATCTCACCTTGCAGGACGCCTGTCAGCATTTCCTGTTGGGCAGATCTAATGGTCATGATCTCCTGCAGCTTTTGCCTAACTCACAATGTCTTAATTTCTCCCTCATTTTTCAAGGATAGTTCTACTGGAGATAGGATTCTTGGTTTTTTTTAGCTCTTTGAATATATCAGCCTCCCCAAAGAAGTCTTCGTCTTCTGGCTTTTAAAGATTCTGATGAGAAATCTGCTGAAAACCTACTGAGGATCCCTTGTATGTGATGATTTCTCTCCTCATCTTCTGAAAGTCTGACTATAAAGTGCCTCATTCTGAATTCACCTAACTTGGAATTTGCTTTCAGCAAATATGGGACGTTTTCACCATTATGTCTTCAGATATTCTCCCTGCCCCTTCCCGCCCTCTCCTCCTTCCCACGAGGTGCATGCCGGCCCACATGCTGCTGCCCCAGGGGTCTCCAGGCTCTGTTCACTTTTCTCAAGTCATTTTTCTTTCCATTCCTCAGCCCTGATAATTCCCATTATCTTATCCTCAAGTGCACAGATTCTTCCGCCTGCTCAAATTTGCTCTGAACCCCTCTAAGTGAATTTTTCATTTTGGCTAGTGTACTTTTCAGCTCCAGAATTTCTTTTTTGGTTTCTCTTTAGATTTTCTCTCTTTGTTGCTACTTCCACTTTTTCACACAGCATTTTCTTGACACACCCATTCCATTTCTCTGCCCATGTACATATATGATATGATAGTAACAGTATTTTATTACCAGAGTTATTTGTGATGGTAATTTAGAGTTTTAAGCACATAGCTTTTCAAATTTGGCTGCTTAAGAATCAGTCTGTCTGATTTCAGATACTGAGTTCTCAATTAGACTTCTCTCTCATTCAGTCAACAATTTCTAAAATAATTGTTGAAATGAGAACATATCTTTTGATATAAGGTGGGGAAGAGATTTTGGCCTATTGAGATTCTGAATTTTTCAGATTGAGCACAGTCCTGTATGCAAATTTTTCACTGTAACTTAGGAAAGAATTTATGAAAGTGCTATTTATCAGGAGACAGAATTACTGGGTTATTAATGATATAGCTAAATGCTACTGAGTGGCTCAGATGTAAATAAATCTGCCTGCAATGCAGGAGACTTGGGTTTGATCCCTGAGTCAAGAAGATTCCCCGGAGAAGGAAATGGCAACCCATTCCAGTATACTTGCCTGAAGAATTCCATTGACAGAGGAGCCTGGTGGGCTACAGTTCATAGGGTCGCAAAGAGTCGGACATGACTGAGCAACTAATACACACAAAGGATACTGAAATCTCTAACGGAAAGCCTGTGATGATGGCAACACATTTTGGTGTAGCAATCATCAATGCTGGCAGCGGAATGACATGGTCTGCTCTGAATCCTAGCTCCGTTGCTCACTAGCATGTGACTCTGGGCAAATTTCTCACTCTCTCAGCATCTCCTCTGTACAAAAAGGATAACTGTACATCACCGGGTGGTTTCTCTGTAATTATATGACTTAATTTGTGTGAAGCACTCAAAGCAAGCTTTAACTCAAAATTTGGATATTCGTATCTGTGAATGCTTTTTCAAGAAAGCCAGACAGTAGTACGATAGTTTAACTTGGCCGTGCGGGCTGTCCACGGGAAGGGTACTCTGTGACAGTTACGCTGCAGTTTATCCACCATCCCTCCTCTTGTTTCCTTGACTACAACTATCACTTAATTCCATATTCGCTTTTAATAAGTATTCACATTCTTTCAAAGAGACCAAAAGAGGCAGCAGGAACAGATTCTGTGGAGCATACTGATCTGATTCCTACCAAGAGAAGCTGAGTGGGAGAAAGGTGAATCACCCTGAACCTGTCTTCTTACTCACGCTTAATGAGATCCTCAGACCAAGGTCAAGGGGCTCAGGAAGCAGCTATAAATCATGCCACCTGACAGACAGCAAGGGGGCAGGAATGGGAGGGGCACGTGCAGAGGGGCAGGAAATCGAGGCTGATTTATTTGCATTGAGATGATTCAGGAGGGATCAGAAAGATTTATAAATTCCCCGCGGCATCACAGAAGGCGGCAGTCTGACAATAGGAATGGCAAGCAAGATGTGATGCTCGAAACGAGGGGAAGAGAGGGTCTTATCAAATTCTGTGAAGAGTCTGCCTACATCTGGAACTGATGACAAAAGAGACAGAACAGATGGAAGGAAGGAGCCTGGGAGGAATTCAGATTTCCCTGTGTCTCCCAGCCTCTGGATTCCACTGAACTCCAGGCAAGCAGAACTCATCAAAATGGGATCCATTTCTTTGTAGGATACGAAAAAGGTTTCAGGGGGGTAGTGAGTAACCAGGATTTTTTTTCAAACTTTAAAATGAAATATTTACTACTTTCATAAGATGTGCAAATGTCTATAGACAGTTTTAAACAATCCTTACATATGTGTTTCCTTATGCTTTACAACTGCTTCTTTTAAAACTGTCCCTAACATCAGCAGATAATACAGCTACAGGTAAATACACTGACTTGTCAAAAATTGGAAAATATAGACTCTAGACCTCAAAATCAATTTTATCTATCCATCCAACATTACAGATGAGGAAGAGAAGACCCGGAGAGGCTAAGTGAGAAAGCTTGTGACTTGATTCGTTAAGAAAACCAAAAGAATAAACTTGTGTCCAACACTTAGATATCAAGAGGTTTATAAATGAAGGGGGTCAAAGAGTAGAGACTTCCAGTTATTAAATCCTGGGGCTGTGATGCTGAGCATGGTGATAACGGTAACAACGCTGCACTGCGTATTTGAAAGCTGCTGAGTCAAGATCTTAAAAGTTTTCATCACAAGAAAAAAAAAAGTGGTGATAGATGTACACCAACCACCATACAAACACAGATACAATTATGTAGCACCCTGAAAACTAATATGATGCTGTGTGTTACAAAAGAGCTTCACATACGTGGATTCTCGGTGTGGGGGGAATGGGTGCTTGTGTATGCAAGACAGGGGGCTCATGTCTTGCACGGTCACGAGTTGGAGGTAGATGATCTTATTTGAAAAGCAGAAACACAGACACAGATGTAGAGAACAAATGTAGGGGTACCAAGAGAGGCGGTGGGGTGTGTGTGGGGGATGAATTTGGAGATTCGGATTGATACAAATACACTATTATACATAAAACAGATAACCAGTAACGAGAACCTATTATACAGCACAGGGAACTCCACTCTGCTCCTTGGTGACATGAATGGGAAGGAAATACAAAAAAGAGGAGATACGTGGATACACATAGCTGATCCACTTTGCTGTACAGCAGAAACTAACACAGCGCTGTAGAGCAAATGTACTCCAATAAAAAATGAAACAAAGTGCCTGCCTCCCGGGACAGCTTTTGCCCAAGAGGGGACAAATGTGTGAGTGAAAATAAGCAAAGGCTGGCTTTCCGAAAGGTAAGGAACTGATTCCATGGCTAGGAAATTCCAAACTACAAAGATGAGTCTTGAAGTGAAGATTAAAGCAGAGATTAAGCTGAGGAAGTAGGAGGCCATTCCAGCGGGGAGGACGGGGAACGGAAAACGCTTTGCATCCAGTTCCTTTCAAATAAATCTGGATGCTGTTGGCAGGAAACGTGGAGCTGATCCTAATGTTTGTGGTGGTTTAGGGGAAGAAGTATGTATACTGAAGACTTAATATGTAAGAATCTAGGACTGAACGGAGGCAGGATAATTAAAACGAGATGAGCACGTTTTATCTGACCAAGTCACTACAGGCAGTTGAGTCATGAAGCATGGATTGACCAGTAATTGTCTATTCTGTCAACTTCTGGATGCAGTATATCCTAACCAGACAGGTTTCACTCGCCACAGAGGGGATAAGGGCACACAGGACAGCTGGGAGCGTGGCTCGTGGACACAGCAGGTACAGGACGGAGCTGGCAGGCCAGGGCCACACACAGAGGAGGCTCCTCCGGCCACCGTGTCCTCCGAGGAATGACCGCCCTAGCCAAGCACCTGACTTCGGCGACATGTGGGGAGTGGACACACGGATGGTCCCAAGGCTGGCCTCGTCATCAGGGGGCGGTGCTGGGCAAAAGGGACGTGTGTCCAGAGCGGCTGCTACAGCACTCGAGCCACCTCTGCACTCGCTACTTTCTTTCTTTCTTTGTCCACTGACATTGTGGCTTTAACTGTTTCTGTTCTTGTCATAGAAAGAAAAATCATTTTATTGTTCTCCCTTCAACATTAGAGGTCACTTAAAAAATAATTAATTTTAATCAGATGATAATTTCCTTATAATATTGTGGTGGTTTTCGCCATATATTGACATGAATCACCCACACGTGCACGTGTGTCCCCCCATCCTGAATCTCCCTCCCACCGCCCTCCCCATCCCATCCCTCTGGGCTGTCCCAGAGCACCGACTTTGAGTGCCCTGCTTCACGCATCGAACTCACACTGGTCATCTATTTCACATATGGTAATATACATGTTTCAAAGCTATTCTCTCAAATCATCCCACTCTCCCCTTATCCCACAGAGTCCAAAAGCTTGTTCTTTACATCTGTGTCTCTTGCTGTCTTGTGTATAGGGTTGTGGTTACCATCTTTCTAAATTCCATATATATGGCATTAATATACCATATTGGTGTTTCTGACTTACTTCACTCTGTATAATAGGCTCCAGTTTTGTCCGTAGAGGTCACCTTTTAAAAAAAAATTATTTATTAATTGCATTGGGTCTTAGTTGCAGTGCTCAGGCATAGCTGCCCCAGGGCATGTGGGATCTTAGTTCCCGAACCAGGGGTGGAACTTGTGTCCTCTGCACTGGAAGGGGGATTCTAAACCACTGGACTGCAGAGAAGTCGCTAGATGTCCCTTTTAAGCTAGTTTAACACTCAGATGAATGGGCTTTCCCAGCTGCTCCAGAGCTGGTTGCCAGGGCCCAACACTGGGGACAATGGAGCGCTCAGTAGGTCGCGTCCCAGACAGAGCCCACTCAGGGGCACTACTGTCCGCTAGGTCTGCCCTGGGCACACACCTCCTCTGACCTGAGACTGGTGTGTGAGTGATGTTGAGTGTGGCAGAAGGAATCTTGATGTCACGAGGAACAGTCACGCACGAGGGCCCTGTGCACAGAGAGTTCAGCCCTAAGTCCTGGCGTCTTTGGTCCTGAGGATGGGGGGTGAGTGAGGGAAGGGGGACGAGCACAGACGCAGGTATCAGACCTGCTGATCTGACGAGAAGCAAGGTCCTGAACACCGAGGAAGAGGGAGACAGCCTGGCGAGGACACACCTGTCCGCCCCACAGGCCCTCTTGGGGCGGAGGCGGCAGGAGACCAGCAGGCTCTGCCGTGACGGCTCATCTGCTTTCTGAGGTTGCTGCGGTCTTCCCTAGAGCTGAGCAGACACCTGGAATCACGCAGCACGTGTTTCTCCAGGTCTCGGTGTTTCCGAGCCATGGCCCCTGTCACGTGTGCCCCTGTCCAGGGCTGAGCAGTGTCTCACGCAGGAGGACACGGCTATCTGCTGCTCAGTCACTGCTCAGGCGGCCAGCCCACAATGGCCCTGACGCTGTAGGGCAGGTGGAAGTGGCCACTAGGATGAGGCGAGTGGCGGTGGCCCCACTGAGGGGGTTCTAACGTCCTAGCTGCTCTCTCCCCTCCCTGGATCGCTTGCCTAAGAGGGAGCCAGCCCCACATACTGAGCCACCCCACAGAGGAGCCCAAATGGAAGCAGAGCCCAGGGCCCTGGGAGTAACTCTGGGAGGGAGCCCTGTGGCCCCAGCCATGAGCCAGGTTAAGTGCAGGCCTGGCGAAGAGCTGGACTCCACGCTCACAGGGGTCCCGAGTGAGAACGGCCAGCCTGGGCCGGTATCCTGGGCCTGCATGGCGGCTGTCAGGGCCCTCAGTTTTGCCCGATGAAGCCACAAGTTGGGGGAGCACTGTGAAGCTGGCCCACGTGTCACAGCAGCTCTCTGGGACGGGTCACCTGGTAACCAGGTGGTGGGCATAACTTGGTAACGGACGGTTACTTAATGCATGACTCACTGAATTCAGATGCTTTTCCATGCTGGACCTATTGGAAATACTTGGGGCAACACTAAAGTACCCCCTTTCCATTGAGAACTTAAGAGATCAGGGAAATTAAGCGGCCTTGTAATGCTCAACAAGTAAAACACACACAACATAACAGAAAACTAGAAAGGATGCTTACGGAAATAGCCGACTGAAGAGGACAGGGTCTCAAACTTCTGAAAGGGCCCTGTGGGCAGCCGGCGGGGAGGGATGCAAGGAAGTAGAGTGAAAACCACTGTGAAAAGACTGCAGGGACAGAAGGTGATGTTTGGCCTGGGACAGCAAACCAGAAAGCCAGAGACCCAAGCAAGGTTGGGCATCAGCTCGCTTCCCCTGGGGGAAGACACCTTTCTGCAGGACACACACCAGGACACCGCAGCTTACCACGCAGCTGTGCGGGATGCACTGCTCCTCTGGAGATCTTGGTTCTCTCGGGAGACACTAACTGATCTCCACTAGCTGTCCCCTGATGAATGGGGACGGGGGTGAATCACATATAGACATACAGATACAGGGCAGCTCACTTGAATTTTCTGCAGCCACTGCAGAAGTACAGGTGTGTTATCTACCACCCCTCAGACTCCTCAGTCAGCTGAGCAGCCTCATTCATTTGAAATTCTTCTACTGAGTCTAACAGAAACTGATCATTTGTTCAGAAAATATGACATAAGGACCAATTAGAATTAATCATGGCTCTTAAAATGAGACAGAATGAGCAATGTGGGACTGAGTGACAAAGTGATATTTTCTTTGCTTAGTTTTCTCGTGTACTATGAAAGAAGTCGTTTTTTTTTTTTTGGTTAAACTAGGTGATCTGAAAATGCTTATGTGGCAGAATTCTTAGAAATGCTGAATGAAATAGGTGAACATTCCACAAAGGGGAAGCTTTCCTGACCCTGCGTCACCAGCACCCAGAAGAGGGTGGAAGTTCACAGTGACTCCGTCTCTTAAAGGGATGATGGTTCAGGGGTCCCAGTGCTTAAGTGGGTATTGCCTACATAAACGTGAAAGTTGCTCAGTCATGTCCAACTGGACTATACAGTCCATGGAATTCTCCAGACCAGAATACTGGAGTGGGTAGCCTTTCCCTTCTCCAGGGGATCTTTCCAACCCAGGAATTGAACCCAGATCTCCCGCGCTGCAGGCGGATTCTTTATCAGCTGAGCCACAGGTATTACCTACATAAGCTGCAAATTTTTGTTCATGAGCACTGGGTTGTTTTTGCTGGTTACCCTTCCATCTTGTAGAAGGGGACATCTTCTGGTGTTTTTTTCTCAGCAAAATCAGTCACACAAATAAAGTCTATTTATAAGCAATTTTAATGTCTACAAACAGAGAAAATTTCCTTATTGTGTAAATACTGATTTCTGCTAATTCAAACGTTAAATATTATGCTATCAACTGATGACGGATCCTCTAGAAGTAGAAAAGAAGAAATTCCTTAACTTGAAAAGCTCTTTTCTACTCTGATCACTTGGGGCAGAAGAGCAATCGCGTCAGCCAAAGTGCACAGGGAGAGTGACGGAGCAGTGGGGGAGGACGTGAGGAGGTGGGAGTGGGCCCTGTGAGCGGCACAGGACTGTCCACTAAGGCAGGCGCCGTGCAGATAAAGAGGACTCAGATTTCAGCAGTCAGCTCTCTCCTCACTTTCAAAGGGGAAAACATTTCCCCCCCTTTTAAAGCTGTGGTGAAGTATACATAAAATTTATCATTTTAACCCTGTTTATAGTTATATCTGTTAAGTGTATTTATATTGTTGTGCAACCATCATCAAAGAGGAGATTTCTAGCTTTTATTTTCACAAATGAAGGGGCTCACACAAGTACTCACCATTAAATCTGGGGAAGGTTTTGGGTGGAAGAAAAAAGGGCAAAACGTTTCTCTCACTGACAGAGCTTACCCAACCCTGAAGAACAGGAAGTCAGTTAACTGAAAATATACTTAGTACCTTCTACAGAGGGTGTCTGATGGGATGTAAAAAACAAACCTCACCAGTCGACAGTATGAGCACACCACTCCACTGCCGCCTGCCCTGACACGTGGTCTCTGGACCTGGAGCCACCTCTCAGGACTCTGACAGCCCCTGAAAATACCCCACAGCGCTCGCCAAGGCCACACAGCGGTCAGTGCTGTGGAGCCCTGGGCCTGGCCCAGAAAGACGTGCAGAAATAAACAAAAACCGCCAACAACCCAAAACACCTTTTTCAATTCAACTGGGCAGAACTGCACTAATTTCCCCCAGCCACTGCGAAAGTTAATATTCTCCAAAGATGTGTGACACCTCCTCAACCAGTCCTCTTTCCAAGAAGGCTCTGTGCTTCCTGGACAGAGCCAGAGGCTTGAAAGGCTGAGGTCTCTGCTGGGGAAGACGAACTGGACGTGGGTCAGACGTCTGACCTGCGTACACAGCTGGCAAGGATGTGGGCGGCCCCCACCCCCTGCCCCCCATCAGTCATACCTGCTGCTTCAGCTGCTGTACCAGCCGATCCTTCTCCCGCTTCAGGGCGGCCACTTCCTCCTGCGTCTTCTTCTTCGAGGACGACAGTTCCAGGAGAGCTATGTTGGCATCTTTTTCACTGATGGCGGCCAGAAGGGCTTCCTGTCTGCACGAGAGAGCACACGCCCAGACTTCAGCCCTCACAGCTATCCTCTCAGGTTACTGCCACCATCACCCCATTGATGGGGGTCGAAGCTAGGTCTCAGAGTACACAGCGGCCCAAATTCACACCTGAACTTGGGGTCCAGGCAGGAATCCCATTCAGGTCCTCTCGACTCTAAATGTTTTTTGTTACACTGACATCTGAATACAGAGTTCCTTAGATCCAGCTGTAGTTAAACTTGGAAAAGTAAACAAAGTTAATGACTTTTTTTTTTTTTAGATAAGAACTATCCTGTCATTTACATGTTTTACTGATTTGACTCATCCTTTTGATAAGTATTCTGTGGCTTCCAGAGAAACCAGGTACCACTAAAACTGAACACATTTTTATGTACAGAATGTATAACAAACAGCAAATATTAGTAAACAGGATTTAGGAAACCAGCCAACGGTTCCTGTGGCATCTATGGATCTCTTTATCTCATCAATACAAGGAAGTTTCCAGTCAGGGCTGTATTTTTCACACTGTTCATGGCGTTCTCAAGGCGAGAACACTGAAGTGGTTTGCCATTTCCCAATTTCAAAACTGGGAAATGAGTACATCAAGGCTGTATACTGTTACCCTGTTTATTGAGCTTCTGTGCAGAGTACATCATGTGAAATGCTGGGCTGGATGAATCAAAAGCTGGAATCAAGACTGCTGGGAAAAATACCAACAACCTCTGATATGCAGATGATACGACCCTTATGAAAGAAAGCAAAGAGGAACTGAAGAGTCTCTTGATGAAGGTGAAAGAGGAGAGTGAAAAAGCTGGCTTAAAAACTCAATATTCAAAAACTGAAGATTATGGCATCTGGTCCCATCACTTCATGGCATATAGACGGGGAAACAATAGAAACAGTGACAGATTTTATGTTCTTGGGCTCCAAAAATCACTGTAGATGGTGACTGCAGCCATGAAATTAGAAGATGCTTGCTCCTTGGAAGGAAAGCTATGACAAATCTAGACAGCATATTAAAGAGCAAAGACATCACTTTGCCGACAAAAGTCTGTCTAGTCAAAACTATAGTTTTTATAGCAGTCAAGCATGGATGTGAGAGTTGGACCATAAGGAAGGCTAAGCACCAAAGAATTGATGCTTTTGTGCTGTGGTACTGGAGAAGACCTTTGGGAGTCCCTTGGACAGCAAGGAGATCAAACCAGTCAACCCTAAAGGAAATCAACCCTGAACATTCATTGGAAGGACTGATGCTGAAGTGCCAATACTTTGGTCACTTGATGCAAAGAGCCAACTCACTGAAAAAGACCATATGCTGAGAAAGATTGAGGGCAGGAGGAGAAGGGGATGACAGAGGATGAGATGGTTGGATGACATCATCGACTCAATGGACATGAGTTTGAGCAAACTCTGGGAAATAGTGAAAGACAGGGAAGTCTGGTATGCTGCAGTCCATGGGGTCACAAAGTCAGATATGACTTAATGATTGAACAACAACAGTTGGGCTTTATTTGGCAATGATCTGCACACTTTGAAACAACGATTTAAACTCTACTGATTCCATGTGGTTTAGCTAACAACTATTTTTGGTTCATATCCAGAAGGAAAAGAAGGTGGGATTTTAGGGTGGGGGTGGGATGTTGAACTAAGAAATTTACAAAATAATCAGAAGGAAGCTGGTGAACAATTAGTCTCATAGTCCAAATGCATTCCTCTGGAGCTCATCTTTTATGAAACAAGTCATCTGGAAGAAGACAGCTTTGATTTACAAGAACTATATAAGTGGCCTGAGCTTTTGACCCGAGGAAGTGCTGAATCTGAGAAGGCACTGCCCAAGTTTAACCTTGCTTCTGTCTCTTGTTAAGATAATTAGGCTTCAATAGCAGTCATATGGAAGAGTTTTAGTTTAGCTACAAACTGGAAGGCTCTCTTGAATGTTCTGACAAGGATATTCCGTATGTGGATGGGGAAGTCTGGGGAACTCTGAACAAGCGGTGCTAACAAATGGAAGATGTAGGTCAGTTTACAACATGGAAATGAAGATTTGTTTAATGAGTCTTTGCTGTTGGAAAGGAAGATTCACTGACTCCAGGATAACTTTCCACTGTCCCCACTTTCTGTGACTCTAAGAAATGGCAGATGGCTTATCCCATGAAGCTCTAGTCGACACCAAAGGGATAACGACAGTCTAAATATATCCACTGACCACTTGAAAAAAATATGTTAAGTGGTGAAATGAGCTTAAAGGTGAAGGAGTTCAAGATGGTCTCGCTCTGCGGTTTCCTGCTGATTGCTGTCATCTGTTCCCTTTCGGGGAGTGTGGAGACTGACAAGCTGGAATGAGAAATGCACTTTTTCAAGAAGGGGGCTGTGTTTCTGTGCATCCAAGTCAGAATCACACATTTAGCAACAGGCAAGTAACAGAAGATGAGTGAAAGAGAAATTATTCTGTCCAGTTAGACCAAGTCATGAGAACACTTGCTGAACGCCAGACAAAAGGCCACGGGATCTGAGTTCCATTCTGTGCTTAAGGAAAGCAGCAC
This sequence comes from Oryx dammah, assembly GCF_014754425.2. Lineage (NCBI taxonomy): Eukaryota > Metazoa > Chordata > Mammalia > Artiodactyla > Bovidae > Oryx > Oryx dammah. The sequence continues at coordinate 11,957,017 of NW_024070213.1, forward strand.
GACAATATGGAATACTAATAAGCAGCCTATGTTGCTGAAGCATCTTGACTCTTATAAATGATATGCTTGGCCAGCTAATGTGGTAGAGTTAATCTCTGGGGTAAAATATCTCATTCTCCTAATGCAATGTAACAGATGACAACTCAGATTCTAAATTTTAAAATAAAGGATGTGGCACTGGCATCTGGGCTATTGGAATGGTGCCTCCTTAATAAGATACATGTTTTGTAGACTTTTTCCTTTTTCTATACGACTCAAATAGAAATTTTATGTCATTGATGCTATTTACTTCTTATTGAGTGCTGATTATATAGCTCATTGATAATATGCTATCAACTGCACAGAATCAAATTTTCTCTCCCAATACCCAACGCTCTCACCCTCTAAAAATTCCCTAGCAGATTAATAGACCACTGTCCATTCCATTTTAAAAGTACACTCTTGATATTGATTTCTTACATGTGTATGTGCCTGAAAAGGGCAATTCATGGTCAAGAAAATAAAAGGTTTTGATCACATATTGTACATATGATGATGTTAACTTGGTAATGTCAGTATCTTTTGTGGGTTTATTAGTTTTTGGGTTTTTCTCTTGCTTTTGGAAGAGGACAGAGATAGTATCAGTCTATCTAAATTTTGGTAAATTTGCAATGGACACCACAGGGGAGAACAGCTTCTTGAAAATAATTTCAGGGATGGGCACAAAAAGTAAAGCTGATAAACAGTAATTCATCTAACTTTTGGGGAATAAGAAAAACTCTTGTTCCCTCAGTACAAGTGATAGTAAAGACAAAATCAGCAGGTAAACTTACATAGCTAAGCTTTACAGGGAGCATTCACGTGTCTAAATTAAAATTTTAAGAATACCCTGCATTTCAGAGGAATGGAATTTAGACTGAAAAAAAAAAAAAGACAAACAGCAAAAAATTTTATTTTAGAAGTAGCCATCTATTCTTAATTGCTTCTTTGAAAAACAAGCTACTTTCTGACAACAAAGTCACATCCATTCATTGGAGAAAAATGCAAAGGTACAGAAAAGTATGAAGACGAAAAAAGTAACTGAAACGGGTCCTTTCTAATCAGGGTCAATGACTTGTGATCTGAAAGTCAGCTATTCTACTCCTACTAAGGTTTATTTCAGAGAAAATGAGCCTTGGTGGGGACGGATAATTGGCCTCAGCAGCCTTGCTAACCGAAGGCTCTCTACAGAAAAGAGCACTTGCTGGTGCTACAGAAGAGAGACACCTTCCCACTGCAGCCCCGTAAGCCGCAGGAGTTACACACAAAACAGGAAAGGGAACATACACAGGCCACAAGCCCAGAGAAAGGAGAGAGGAACCAAAGCGCTCTTCCACCCGAAGGACCCCCCTCGTTCTGTTAGCGGCTTTTCCTCAGTTAAAAACAAAAACTGAAAAATGTGCACACGAAATCCTTCAAGGTGATTAGTGACCCCCCACTGCATGACCAACAGGCCACCTGACCTGCATAATGAGGAGGCAGTAACAGAAATCCAACTTTAAGTCATTAGTCTGGTCACTCCATCCCTGGGGCTTTAACTACCCGAACAGTTGAACCTGTCCTTTGACCTGTGAACGCTAACAGAATCAAGATGTCTCAACAAGTTCAGCTGTGGCAACTCAGCTTCAAGAAATGGTAAGACCACCTCCTCTGTCCCCTCTCTCTTCCAGCAGATTTCAGAAGCAAAAGGCAAAAATCTACACAAGTGAGGCTCAAAATCCTCCGGTGATTCCTGAACCTTTGAGGATGACCCATGAGCCCTCTCTCACTGGTAAATGAGAGAAATAACCAATAATGACGGTGATTAGTAATTTAAGATAAGATAAGCCTGTGGGTATAACATAAATGCAAGACAGAAATGGAGTAAGAATGAAGGCACGTTAGAAGGGTTTATTTTTCCCTCTTCCAACTGGGTATTTCAAATGGCCTGATTACATCATCATGTTTCATAAATTCCATAATCCAGAAAACTCCCGGAGAGCGAGCGGATGAAGCAACGACGAGATTGGTGGCTCTGGATGGACAACTGTCAAGGATGTGCAGGCAGAGCCTAATCTACTTCAATGTTAAGATAAATATGAAGTTCTGGTTCTCTCACAAAGGCCCCCTTTACTCGAATTTAACCAATTAACTATCCAGAGTGAAATCCCTCACTCTTCATGTCACTTGGCGAGCAGGTCCCTCCAGCCTCCGTTGATGGAGGTCTTGGGGAGCATGGCAGAGACACCACCTGCAACAGCGCAGTGAGTCTGGCTGTCGGTGGGCCCATGAGGGCGAGCCTGGCTGGAGTGCCTGATCGTCCAAACTCTGGTTCCCGAGTGTTTTTTGTCCTCTCCAGCTGCCTTTACTAAGATACCAAGAACTACCTTTAATGTAAATGTCAACACCGAGTCACATTTTCCAGCCATCATAACGAATCTTTCATTCAATGCTAACTGAATCACCACACTCTGAGGCCCACAGACTGCCAACACTGAAACGATCTGACTTCCTCTTTGTTCCCCAGAACCAATACACAAGTGTGGTTGGATCCTCCTTTTGAATCATTTTTAATGAGCCCACTGCTGTGTACCTGGCATGCTCACTACTGTGGCCCCACCTGCCTTTTATCGCCAGCCTGTGAGATTCTTAAAATGCCTGCTTTGACTTCACTCCATTCTCACTGTCCCACCTCATCAGGTTTTTTTACTCTACATCAAACACCTGGGCCTAATACTGGACCAGTGACGATTTTCAACCCACTTTTTCATGAGTGTCCTCCAAGGACCGTGTGTTTCCACGTGGGGTCATGCTCCACCTGACAGGCCTGGGCTCTCTCCTGGGCTGCTGATTTCTCTGTCTTGCATGCCCCTCCAGGGCATTCACGGTTCAGGTGAACGGGCAGCTGCACTGTGGGTGTCCTTCAACCTTTCTCCATGTACGGGGTCTTTAAAGTTTCCTTTTAATGTTTCTACGAGTTTATTGGTCTCTGCATTTATTCGGCTTGCTAATTTTTTGTATTTCTTTCTTTTTTTTTAAGATTAAGTCTGTCCTTTCAGGGCCTCCCTGGTGGCTCAGTGGGTAAAGCATCTGCCTGCAACGTGGGAGACCAAGGTTCGATCCCCGGTCGGGAAGATCCCCTGCAGAAGGGAATGGCAACCCACTCTAGCACTCTTACCTGGAAAATTCCATGGATGGGGGAGCCTGGCAGGCTACAGTCCATGGAATTGCAAAGAAGTGCACACAACTGAGCAACTTCACTTCTTTTAACTGTGAGATTGCAGTACAATGAATGAGATGAAACAAAAATAGAAGTGCCAGTAAATTGTATGGGCTGTTAAGTACTGAAGTAGGTAATACCCCAGACAGAGAAAACTGCCTTGGGCTGAAGACATGGGAATTGAGTGGGCCTATTTTGGCAGAGATAATAATAAAGACAGAGAAAGTGGTATCGATAGAAGCAGACTGGATGAGTGGGTTTCCACAAGGAAAGACGGACTGAGGGGGATGCTGAAAAGGGAGCTTTGAACTGGAGCACAGATGGTCTGGGATGGCAGGAAGGAGTAAACACAGGCTGTGAAATTCTCGAGGGTTCTAACCAGAACCCAGCAGACAGAGGGTACTCAAAATGCTGAAGAAGAAATGATCTGATTTTGAATATAATACAGAAGCATCAAGACAAGTACAGTAAGGTCTAGAGAGACAGACTCAGAGGCAAGGAGAGAGGAGATGCTTCTGGAAGCAGAAGGGTCAGGAGGCTGTTGCTAGAGAAGCACCAGCTCTCACATTACAGATGTGCAGAACTCTCACATTACAAACATGGTTTAAAGGACAAGGAACAGAATACTGGCTGACTCTGGATTCCTGAGCCAACAGGAGGACTGCAATGAATCACTACACTATTCAAAGAATATGGGACATAGAATCAGTACTGCATTTCTGCTTTGCTGCTGGAAAGAAACTTGCAAACATCACTGAACAGAGACTGTCTTAGGACATTTGGGTCCTGTAGCACATGCTGGGGTCCCGGCTCCTGCGACCTGCTCCTGGCTAGTGGCCAGGCCTCTGCACACACAGCTGTGCTGCCTGTCCCAGGTCTCCACCTCCTGAAACAAGGGGAAAGAGACTGATCTCTGCTGAGAGACACACTGGTGAGAGAAGGGGGGAGAGACGTTATTCTGGTATAGACGGACTTCAGTATTTCAGAAGTCTCTGAGAAGAATCACGATTAACACAAAGGCAGCAACTGCTGGTAGGTGGAGCTCAGTAAGATCGCCTGGAGGAGGGCATGGCAACACACTCCAGTGTTCTTGCCTGGAGAATCCCCATGGACAGAGGAGCCTGGCGAGCTACAGTCCATGGGGTAGCAAGGAGTCGGACATGACTGAGCGACTAAACACAGCACACAGAGCTCAGTAAAGGAGGCTAATTGACCAATATTCTGTGCAGGAAAGCTGAATTCAGTTTTTCTTCTCATTTGTTTTTTTCTGAAAAATAAACATTTTGACATAGCCAACCGATCACAGATTACGACAATTTTGGAAAACCCAACTTTTATTGTGATACTGATACTTCGGTTATAGAGCTTTCTGCCTGCTTCTGAAAAGGGCAAAAACTTGATGACTGTATGTCCAATTTGTGTGTGTGTGGGGGCACAAAACCCAGAAACCTGTAGCTTTACCATTTGTTTAACTATAAAAACTGTAATCTAATGCACAAAGAGGTATAAAGCAAATTTGATGACTGTATGTCCAATTTGTGTGTGTGGGGGGGGCACAAAACCCAGAAACCTGTACCTTTACCATTTGTTTAAATATAAAAGCTGTAAAATGCACAAAGAGGTAGAAAGCAGATCAGTAAGCACCTGGGACTGCGGGTACCTGGAAAGGGACACGAGGACCTTTGGAAGTGGAGTCCAGCTCGACTATGGTGGCAACTACACAGTGTACACATTTGTCAAAACTCGCCATACTGTACACACGGGCACCATAAATACGGCATAAACTACATTCCACGATTAAGTCGTCCTGCTCCAAAATAAATGTCCTTGATTCCAGCTCTCCTGAGACCACTGAAAGTTTAGTATTACCAGTATCTAAAGATGATCCTTTTTATCCTGTATTTCCTTAAAATATAGCAAACATTATCCAGTTGCTTCCTTCATAAAATATACCTGTACTTAAACTTCAAGTGAAAGATAAGTTCTTCAAAGAATTCATTTTAGGAAGTTATTAATACATAAAAACATTTATTCAATAATGCTGCCAAATTCTTCTTTAAAACTGGCTGCAAAATCTATTACATTATTCAAGTATTTGGAATTATGGCAAATGTTCTTTTTATTAAAATGAATTTAAGTTCTGACATCAAACCTGGGCACTGAGGTTAGACAATAAATCAAGACGGTATGTTTTTAGGACCACAGTGAGGTCTAAGAATATGTTTATTTTCAGAGGCACCTTGTAAACTGGCTCTGGAAGCAACCCTCGAGAAAAGAATTACAAATATATTTTTAGCAACGACGGCACCAAGGGAATAAGTGTGAAACTGTCCAGACAACTGTTCTGAGGCTCAGCTGGATCCTCTGTTCCAACATTCTTTTTCTAAGCTTATTTATTTATTTTTGGCTGTGCTGGGTCTTCATTCCTGCACACGGGCTTTTCTCTGGCTGCAGACAGCGGGGACTGCTCTCTTGTTTCGGTGTGCGGGCTCCTCTTGCTGTGGAGCGCGGGCTCTAGGGAACATGGGTGTCAGTAGCTGCAGCTCCCTGGCTCTACAGCACAGGCTCAGTAATTGTGCAGCATGGGCTTAGGAGCCCCATGGCACGTGGGAATCCTAGATCCCTGACCAGGGATCAAACTCACATCCCCTACATTGGCAGATGGATTCTTAATTAACAGCCAGACCACCAGGAAAGCTCCCAAAATTCTTATTAAAAAAAAAAAAAAATTCTCACCACTTCTTCACGACAGATCAGGATAAATCAATCTCCTCTACACAATACTGTACCTAGAGATTCCCTTCTCTGGGTAGGACATCCAGATTCTTGTTTCTGATATTCTAAGTTTCCTTACTTTTGAATTTTACTTAAAGGAGCTTGTTCCTTGTGTGTAGTTCAGCATGTCCACACCCCACCCCCCCAACCCCACCCCATGGCTGCTTGGATGTCATGCTGCTGTGAGCCACCGTGGATCACGTGGATGAAGATAAAACTGTAGGAATGGCAGGGCAACAAGAGGATGATTCTGAACCCCTAATGACTTTACAGAATTACTATCCCAATCTGGACTCTCACATGGAAATGAGACAATTCTGTATGTAGTTTACTCTGTTAATTCTGTTGGAGGAGATGAACATATGTCCTAACTACTTTAATTAAATGTTTCAAATCCACTTTGCGTTTTGTATACACGAGGGATAATCTATGAAAACCTGCAAACAGTACAACACACAATATAACTGGAATCTAAAAATTAGAAAAGAAATTAACAGACAAGAATTAGCCTCAGAATATAGCCCTAAAGAGAAAAAAAAAGGCTAGAGAAGGGAATACCTTGTGAAGATATAACACCTGCTCATTTAATAGGTCGTTTTGCTTACTGATTAGGATGCAACCACATGGACTATAGCCCACCATGCGTCTCTGTCCATGGGATTCTCCAAGCAAGAATACTGGAGTGGGTTCTCCAAGGGGATCTTTCCAACCCAGAGATCGAACCCTTGTCTCTGGCACTGCAGGTGGATTCTTTACTGTCTGAGCCACCAGGGTAGCCCCTTTTGATACATTAAGCTGAGAATTTATGGTGAAACATGACACCATGAAGGAAGACAGTACATTCAGGTGAGAGTCTCAGGCTTGGTTCTTGACAGATTTTGCTTGTTAGTGAGCTTTCTCTCCGGTTCAGTGTAGACATGATTCCTGAACTCTACCTAATGTTTGCCTGTTTCCAGAAAGAACGCATAAAAATGAAGAATGTGTTTTACCTGATCTAAAATGAGTTGTTGTTCATACCACAACTATGGATGCTTGTCTTAAAAGGAAAACAAGCCTCCACTGACTGACTTTCCTCTAAAGCTGCTGTGCCTTCCTTCTCCCCATCCTGGTCACAATTTTTCAGACTTCAATACTGTACTGGAGTCCTGATTTCAAGAGGGCAGAACTAAGACCCGTCAGCGGCCCACCCCTCCTCTGGAAAACCGTCCCAGAACAGCAGGACAACAGACTGCAGAGACAAACCCTCCCTCCCTTTGATGATACAAGGTTTACGACACACACAAGTACAGCACGTACAGAGAAAACAGACATGCAAATTCTCAGCACCTGAAAGTCGACCCAAAGCGCCTGCTGAGAAGGAAGCGGATTTACCTGCAGAACCCAAAAAGACCTCAAAGATGCTCAAGTCCACAGCTGTGGACAGGTGTGTGAGCCAAAGAAGTATACTAGGCTTGCTTTATAAACAGCGGTTCTCAAACATAACAAATGACTACGGACGGAAGGCTGTTCTCTGCTCCTGACCCGCGGGATCTGAATCTCAGGAGATGGCTTTCTATACTTTCGAGAATCTTTCAAGAAGGTACTTGGGACACACTACTTTACAGAAAGAACTGACTTAAAAGACCAACAGTAGATCCACACTCTTGCCAAGACTGAGTTTTTAATATGTGTATTTGCTTTTCCAAATTCACTAAGTACATCAAAACCTTCCAATTCCATTGTAAAAACAATCAACTATTTTAAACTCTAAAATTCTGACAACACTGCAGATCCTCATAAAATGGACCATCGCTGGACCTGAAAATGTTGTGGACTCCTGTGGTGTGGCTCTGGCTGACAGACGGCGTGGAAGGCAAGCATCTTATAATGTATTTACAGGCAAATTTCCTCCTTGCCACTTCCATGGCAAGGGCCATCACAAGACAGGTGAACTTGAGGATCTTCTGCTTTCTAAATCTCTGCCTTTAAAAATAGCTGGCAAGCCCAGGGATTTTTTTGTTGGGGATTTACTCAAATCCTACCTAAATCCCTAGTGAATTATGTCTTAAAGCCAATGATCTGTGTTGGAAATCTGGGGTTTGGGGGGTAAAAACAGCTTAGCATGAGCCTCAAGAGATGAAGTTAAGTAGTGGGCTCACAGTAACATCTGGGGATGATGTGTACAAAAAGATTTATATGGCCTTTTCTTTCATTTTGTCTTTACTATTTCATAATAGTATGTCCTTTAGGCCTGCCTCATGTTTGATGGTATAATGCGAATAGAACATTCCAGAACACGAACCTCCCTTATAAAGATCCAGTCCCTTCAAAATAACGGTCTGCTGGTTATCGTCACATTCTTACTTTGGGTTGGATCATTTACTGTGTCTTCTTTTCTTAGGAAGTTTCTGCTTCCAAAGGAAAATAAAGTCTTCTTACACTGTGCTTCAGAACTCAAACACCAGAACCCTTCCGTTTATTTAGATGTCTGTTTTAAGAATCACTGAATGCTTTAAGCAATTAATCCCTGCACTTTGTCACTGTCCCCCTGTTTACTTAACCTTTTCCAGTTGGAGATGGATAACATGTCCATGCCAGCTGTCCACACGGTGCTACCGTGGGGCTGCCTGCCTTGCCTTTAGGTCACACGGCACTCCAATCTGTCTGCTGGGACACTGGCTAGAAGAATGCCAGTGTACATGGCACTCACTCTCCATCTCAGACACAATGGAGAGCTAAGTGTGCCTCAATTTCATAAAGCAGCAGACATTACACAGAACATCTCATGTCTGGATTTGTGGTACACTGAAAAAAAAAAAAAAGAGTAGGAAGAGTTCCAAAGAGTAAACATCCCAGATAGTCTTCAAGCTGCCTATCTATGAAGCCTTGAGAGCTCTAGGGACACATCTGCCTGACTGCTGGGGTGTGGGGTCGGGGGCAGGGGGCAGTGCTGGAGATGCTGGGGCTTTAGAGATGCTGAAGATCACCAAGGCGTTTGTTTGTTGACCAAAACAGATGAAGACAAACTCTGCAATTTGTTCCCTTCCTGTATTAATGAGTCAACAATTTCATCACTCATCTGCTATCAATTGGTTGGTGAAAATCATGAGACCAACTCCTCTTCTACATGGGTTTGGAACGAAACATCTGGTGGGGAAATTCCATAGGAGAAGAAAAGGCAAGTGGCTTGCCTGCATTTCACAGATGAGTAGTTACTCCCATCAGCTAGAATCCCCTCTTCTCTGCATTCTCCCTCGCGTTCCAGCTGCTTGTCAAGTGCCAGACGCAAATCCGGAAGTGGCTCCCTACACCCACCCTTCTGCTTTACACATATGTAAGGTGTATGTGGCATTGGAAAAGACTCTGATGCTGGGAGGGATTAGGGGCAGGAGGAAAAGGGGACGACAGGGGATGAGATGGCTGGATGACATCACTGACTCGATGGATGTCAGTTTGAGTGAATTCCGGGAGTTGGTGATGGACAGGGAGGTCTGGCGTGCTGCGATTCATGGGGTCGCAAAGAGTCGGACACGACTGAGCGACTGAACTGAGCTGAACTGAACTGATGTGGCGATGGAAGGCACTGAAGGAGGGGGAGAAGTAGAATCTTCTGATCAGTTTTTTTTTAATTTTGACATTTTCCTGCGTTAGCAATGGTACTGTTTTTAATGTTGGAAATACATTTGAAACTAATAAAGCAATAACTATCACCATACTTCGCAAAGATACAGGAAAAGGACAATTGGAAATATTCTTTCAAAAGAAGTTTGAGACTTTACTGTAAAGTGTAAGTGAAGTTGCTCAGTTCTGTCTGACTCTGCGACCCTGTGGACTGTAGCCTACCAGGCTCCTCCGTCCATAGGATTTTCCAGGCGAGAGTACTGGAGTGGGGTGCCATTGCCTTCTCCAGGGGATCTTCCCGACCCAGGGATTGAACCCAAGTCTCCTGCATCGTAGTCAGACGCTTTACCATCTGAGCCACCAGGGAAGCCCCCATGGAAACTAAAAAAGTTTTTAAACTTTGCTTATTTTAACAAAAGAAGTAAAGATTTTATTTTCTTAAAAAAATTTTTTTTTGATGTGGACAATTTTTAGAGTTTTTATTGAATTTGTTATAATATTGCTTCCGGGTGTTTTTTTTTTTTTAATGTTTTTATTTTTTTGGCTTTGAGTCATGTGGGATCACACCCACATCCCCTGCTTTGGAAGGCAAAGCCTTAACTATCGGATCTCCAGGGAAGTACCTAGAGTAGTAAAGACGCTAAAACTATAGAAGATGGTAGCAATGAGTGCTCATATTCTGACACGGCCCCTGATCTCTTTCTCTTCAATTGAGTATTACCCATACAAATCCCAAGTGCAATTCTAACAGAACCTCTTTATCAGAGTTGGGGAATTAAATGAAGCTCATAAAGCTAGGTAGGACTTTAAGCTTACGGCAACACTGGCAATCACAAACTTAGATGCAAAGGAGGATGACTGATCATGGCTTAGCAGTCCAATGAAGAATTTTCCAAGCAAAAATTTCTTGAAAAGCCCACGAGCAAATATTCAAGTCAGTTCTACTTTATAGAAGACAAAATATTAATAACAACTACATTTCAGAGCTGTTTTTTAGGTTTGTAAGCAACGAATCAAAGACTGTTGATCGACAGACTGAAACAGCACACGAAAAGCCCAGGGACACATTCCAAGAAGGACGCTGAACTTCACCAGGTCTGGAATGAACATCCCCGTCAAACAGGAAGAGATCTTCTGGACATGACATGAGCTGTGGCCGGCTCTGCCTCATTTCACTTTATGGATTTATGGCCCCTCCCCAGTTAAAGACCCATCCTAGGAACCACGTGTGGCTCATGTATTTGTCATTCCTACTATGGCATGGCATGAATAAATCATGGGCCTGGGTCTGTGAAGCCAGCCTGTGATTCATGGAGCCGAAGCACCACCCCCCAGGACTGTGTGCTTTATGACAGTAAACCCTGGAACAAGACACAATTTCCTGACTCAAAAAGCAGCCTTTAAATCAGGACACCTGGACAGCCCTGGAATCACTTAAAAAATGCACCAGGTCTCAACTCATCTTGGTTCCTCAAGGCTGGCCTGCACTTGCCCCAGGCCAGCTCCTTTTAACACTATTGAAAATCGATCCTTTCTGAGTGAATCACTGTGGTGAGAGAACTACAGAATAAACCAAAATGTATCTCTCGACCTCTGATCTCCTCTGTCCTCTGTTTTTTCCTGACTGAATTATCCATTCAAGAAAACCGTATTCCCCAAGTCAAATGTGGCTTCCCAGGCGGCGCAGTGATAAAGAATCCACCTGCCAATACGGGAGCTGCAAGAGACAGGAGTTTGATCCCTGGGTCAGGAAGATCCCCTGGAGGAGGGTTCAGCAACCCACTCCAGAATTCCTGCCTGGAAAATCCCACGGACACAGGAGCCTGGTGGGATACAGTCCAAGGGGTTGCAACGAGTTGAACACAACAGCACACACACACTTCGAGTCAAAATCCTCTCAAGCCTTTTCCCAGCTTTTAAAACTCAAACCACAAAGGCCACCGTTTGCTGCTTAAGGTAAATAAAGCAAGGGACTGTGAGTCTGGCTTCCATCTAGGTAAGGCAATGAGCTGGAGTGACGATGGGGATGAACCTGCCAGGGCGTCACTTGCTTGGAGACCTGCACTGCCATCAGCATGACCCAAGCAGACCATACAGACACTTCAAACCGAGACTGGCCACAGTACCAGCCTCTTGTCTAGGAAACATGAGATAATAACCAGCTGGAACGGTTATGTGTTGGTGGAAAAGGGCTTTTGACATTAAGCCCTAAGAATAATCACCAAGCTAGCTTTGTTGTTCTGAACTCTTTGCAAACAACGCTTAAAGCCACTAAGGCAACGACTCTTCTCAACAATCAAGTGGGGCAGCCACTGTGGCCAGAGCTCCTAAAGCCACAAGCATGCCTCAGAGGACTGCAGCCCAGAGCGCACTTGAGCGGCACCTTCACGAGAGGACCTGGACCAGAAGCTCACAATCGAGTGGTTCCCGAAGACCTGACCATCAGAAACCAAGATGATAACTATTTTAAGCCACTACCTTTGGGATAATTTGTTGACGAATACAGAGGATAAAGGCCAGATTCCATAGGATGGTACAGAAGGCCCTTCGTGAGCCTGAACACTGCCTGTCTTCCTCCCATGATCCATTATAATTTACACGCCAACATTACTGAAGCACTTGTAATTCTCCATGTCTTGTCAGCAGCTCTTCACAACCCTTTCCTGATACCATAGCCGCCAAGAAGTCACCCTGATCATCAACTCCTATCTCCCATGGGTCTCATATAACTTGAGCACAGCTGCAACTCTGTGCTACCTTAACCCCCGGCAACACCCAGGGCCAGCTGCACAGCACAACTGGAGCTGGAGTCGGCATGTGAACCAAGCACACAGCAGCTTTGTGTACGTGCTCCAGTTTTGAACTTGATCATTCTTCTATGTATTTGTTTATATCTCTCTCCTTAGCACCTGAAATAGGTATTCAATAAACACTTGAATGAACAGACTTGTGTTAAAATTTCAATATAACCACAGTACACCAACACTTAAAATATACAACTGTAAAAAACAAGAACTGTGTACAACTAGCAATGTTAGCAATTAAAAACTTTCATCTCCTATTTTAAATTCTAACTCCAGACACAAACTTTTCATCCACCGAAAAAAGAACAGATTGTAGAGATGCAGTCAGTGTATACTAGGCAATTGACGTCCCAAACAGAAAAGGATTTTATGGTCAATGGAAAACAATATGTAAACTTTAGGTCCCTTTTCACGTTGTGAAGCACATGTGTTTTGCTGTGCTCAGTCGTGTCCGACTCTGTGTGACCCCACAGACTGTAGCCCACCAGGCTCCTCTATGGGATTCTCCAGGCAAGAATACTGGGGTGGGTTGCCACGCTCTCGTCCAGGGGATCTTCCCAACCCCAGGGATTATACCCAGATCTCCCACATTGCAGGCGGATTCTTTACCATCTAAGGCACCAGGGAAGCCCCGTGAAGCACATGGAAAGAAGGCTGAGGCTGCTTGTGGCCCAGCACTGAAGCCTGTCTGGAACATGGCAGCGAGCTGGGGCTACATGGTGAACATACTCGGTCTTCTTTGAGGTCACCTTTGTAATTAAACACAGCAAATCTGCCTAAAAGTGGCAGATTTCAGAATCTCCCCCCAACCCCTGCCAATACCTGGAAGAAATAAGCAAAACATTGCAAAAGCCTGCAGAACATTCACCTGTGGGAACCAGACAACACTAAGGTCACAACCTTGGAGGAAAAAAGATTGAAAGGGTACATTTACAGTTCAAGAGAAGAAAGTCAGGAGGAACACATCTCTAGAAACCTCGGTAGAGGCGAGAGAAACTACCAGGAAAAGCTATTTTCTAGGGAGCACTAACGTGAGAGTGTGCTCAGCTATGTCAACTCTTAATGACCCCACAGACTGCAGCCCACAGGGCACCTCTGTCCATGGGATTTCCCAGACAAGAATACCGGGGAGGGTTGCCATGACATCCTCCAGGGCATCTTTTTGACCCAGGGATCAAATCCATCTTTTCTGAGTCTTAGCAGGAGGATTCTTCACCACTGGGCGGCCTGAGACCCACAGGGAACACTAAAGCATTCAGCAAATGATCTAAACCCTACTTGCTTTTACCAGGATGAATGAACGCCATTTATCAAAATTCCAGAAGGAAAAAAGAAAAACAAGCCCAGGTCTTCCGACAGACTCTGCACTGCCCCAGTCGAGGTACTGTCCCTTCTCCACACACCCTAAGACCCAGAAGAGCAGAAGTCACCCACTCCATATCAGGAGCATCAGACCCGGGAATTTCATAATCATCTAGATCGTCAAGTACAATGGCAGGATAGATATTATTGAGTGTGTAAAAATAAAAAAAAAAGAAAAAGAAAAATTCAATATCTGTAAGTCTTAGCTGAAAAAGCCAATTAAAGATAAACATTTAATAAACAAAACAAGACAAAAAAATCAAAGAATTCAGGAAAGTAAAGCGAAAATTCAGGAAAGGGTAGGTGTTAAAGCACAGAATTTAGATGCAAAACCAACACTGAGTACAGCTGGAAATTATAGCCATAAATGAAATATAAATATTGTAAACCTTTGTGAAGCTGAAATGAAAATCTAACTTTAAAAACTGGTGAGAAATGGTAACTTCCTCATTTGTGAGAGCATGATTGCATGGTGCTGAAAAACATGACTTAATCTCTTAGTTTTTTCTTATCCTTGGGAAGATGTCTCAGGAATTCTTCTCCTGGAAAGAAATGGTTGAAACTCCATTTGTTCATTCTATCACAAGTAAAATTAAACTCAATTTTTATCCAAAATGGCATTTTCCTATGAACACATTAATTTCTTCCCTCTTTTTTTGTCTGTATATATGCTTCAGTTCAGTTCAGTCGTTCAGTCGTGTCTGACTCTTTGCGACACCATGAATCGCAGCACGCCAGGCCTCCCTGTCCATCACCAACTCCCAGAGTTCACTCAGACTCACGTCCATCAAGTCCGTGATGCCATCCAGCCATCTCATCCTCTGTCGTCCCCTTCTCCTCCTGCCCCCAATCCCTCCCAGCATCAAAGTCTTTTCCAATGAGTCAACTCTTTGCATAAGGTGGCCAAAGTACTGGAGTTTCAGCTTTAGCATCATTCCTTCCAAAGAAATCCCAGGGTTGATCTCCTTCAGAATGGACTGGTTGGATCTCCTTGCTGTCCAAGGGACTCTCAAGAGTCTTCTGCAACACCACAGTTCAAAAGCATCAATTCTTTGGTGCTCAGCCGTCTTCACAGTCCAACTCTCACATCCATACATGACAACTGGAAAAACCATAGCCTTGACTAGACGGACCTTAGTCGGCAAAGTAATGTCTCTGCTTTTGAATATGCTGTCTAGGTTGGTCATAACTTTTCTTCCAAGGAGTAAGCGTCTTTTAATTTCATGGCTGCAGTCACCATCTGCAGTGATTTTGGAGTTCAAAAAAATAAAGTTTGACACTGTATATATGCTTAGGATGGACTAGTTTGAAATCTCCCTGCTGTCAAGGAACTCTCAAGAGTCTTCTCCAATCCATCACCCCAATTCAAAGCATCAATTCTTCGGCGCTCAGCCTTCTTCATGGTCCAAGTCTCACATCCATACATGACTACTGGAAAACCATTTTAGCTTTGACTAGATGGATCTTTGTCGACAAAGTGATGTCTCTGCTTTTTAATATGTTGTCTAGGTTTGTCACAGCTTTCCTGAAATTAACCCTGAATATTCACTGGAAAGACTGATGCTGAAGCTCCAATATGTTGGTCACCTGATGTGAAGAGCTGACTTGCTGGAAAAGACCCTGATGCTGAAAAGACTGAAGGCAAAAAGAGAAGAGAGCAGCAGAGGATGAGATGGTTGGATGGCATCACCGACTCAAAGCACATAAGTCTGAGCAAACTCCAGGAGATAGTGAAGGACAGGAAAGTCTGGTGTGCTGCAGTCCATGGGGCTGCAGAGTCAGACATGACTTAGTGACTGACAATAATATATCTTTAGAAATATGATAGGAATCAATATCTCCTACATTTGATTACTTCCCAAACAGCTGAGTTTCAGGCTATTTTTTACTTTCTTACTTCTATTTTTGCTATTGCAAAAAATGTTTTAAAATAAAAGGATTATAATAAATACGTGATTAAAAACCTGACTTAAGACACAGTATGACAAGAAAAAGCAAGTGTTTGGACTCCAACTCTGCTATATACTTGCTCTGTGGTCTGAGACATAACTTCTCGAACCTCATTTTTCTTATCTATGAAATGGTAACACAAATGTCTAAACTTCCCAGAGTAGTTAAGATTTTGACAGTTTAAAATACAGCACCTCTATTACAGCTGTGAAATTGGCACGTGGAAGGCACTTAACAAGTGTTAGTTTTCCTAGAAAGCTCAGGCTGTGATAACAGAAGTAGAAAGGAGAAACCCACTTATACTCTTGGTCTTATATTTCTCTCCAATTATACTTTTTAACCTTTAGTCAAGAGCCAAATGGATATGAGTTTTATCTCCGAAGATTAGTGTGGCTGAGGGCTGTTAGTTTTATTACAACATGATGATGAAAATGTACTAGAACGAGTTTTCAATATAAACAACATAAACCTCCGTGTGGTTCCAGTCTTTCCTTTCCTCCCTCTTGAGAAATCTGTATCTTCTTGACTCAGTGCAAAGAGAATATCACATTTAAAGTGTATTAAAAATATCTTTTCCTCCACAGAGTTTGACAAGATCTATTGAATTCTGAGAGTAAAGGTCATGATTAGCAAAGAGAAACAATCACCACAAAACTGACCACATTATCTAAAAAAAAAGGTCCGTCCCCAAACCGGACAATCTCCCCACCTTGAGGTCCATAAAACAACTGTAACACGTCAGAGGTTTTATTTATAAGCAAAGATGAAAATATTTGAACCTACGAAATCTGTAATTTAGAAGAGAAGTCTCAGTTCATTTCAGCATGTAGCCTGGAAGCGCTAGGAGACGGAGGCACATGGACAGAACCAGAGCTGTGCAGAAGGTAAGGAGAGAGGCTGAGACCCGAGTCAGGCGGGTGGGAGTGGACAAGATTCCTGACACCCATCTGCAGAGGGGAGAGGGGCGGTTAAGGGACTGAGAGATGAGTCAGTGTAAATAATGTAACTTCCTTTAAAAAATGACTCAATACCAAGTCAGCTGTACTGAGATGGATGAACTGTTGCGGTTCATGGGCTTGCAAAGAGTCGGACATGACTGAACGACTGAACTGAACTGAATCTGCCTTTCTACAGGATTCAAGTCAATCATTTTATGGCCCAGGATGACTCGCCTGGTGCAAAGATTATCTCAAAATACATCTTGTGGGTGAGGGGCCTGGTGCCATTCTCTGATTTTTGAGACATTCCTTTCTTTCATTAACAGACTGCTAGGAACTTCTCCCCTGGAGAAGGAAATGGCAACCCACTCCAGTCTCCTTGCCTGGAGAATCAAATGGATGGAGGAGCCTGGTAGGATACAGTCCACAGGGTCACAAAGAGTCAGACACGACTGAGCGACTTTTTACTTTTACTTTACTAGAGTCTGCCATACAGAGTGAAGTAAGTCAGAAAGAAAAACAAAGAGGATGAGATGGTTGGATGGCATCATCGACTCAATGGACATGAATTTCAGCGAGCTCCGGGAGATGGTGAAGGAGAAGAAAGCCTGGCGTGCTGCAGTCCACGGGGTTGTAAAGAGCTGGACACGACTGAGAAACAACCAACAACGCATGTATACAGAATCTAGAAAAATGGTACTAACGAACCTATTTGCAGGGCAGGAACAGAGATGCAGATGCAGAGAATGCACCTGTGCACCCAGCAGGGGAAGGCTGGGGTGCACTGAGAGAGCAGCGCTGACACACGTACATCAAGAGAAAGTCGCTCAGCCGTGTCCAACTCTGCGACCCCATGGACGGTAGCCTGCCAGGCTCCTCCGTTCAGTGGAATTCTTCAGGCAAGAATACTGGAGTAGGGGACCATTCCCTTCTCCAGGTGATCTTCCCATACATACACTACCACGTGTAAAATAGATAGTTGGTGTGAAGCTGCTGTATAGCACAGGGAACTCAGCTCCATGTTCTGTGATGACCTAGAGGGGTGAGAAGGGATGGGGAGTGGGAGGGAAGCTCAAGAAGGAGGGGTCATATGTATACTTATGGCTGATTCACACCGCTGTATGGCAGAAACTAACACAACACTGTAAAGCAATTATTTTCCAATTCAAAAAAAATTAACTCAGTATCAATACCAACATAGCTAAACTCCAAAGTTACAACACAATCTGCTTTAAGGAAGACTAGACAGGTAGTTTCTATGGTAGATACAGTTTTCCTGAAGAAACCTTTTACATCACAAGCAGCATGATGACTGGGTGGGATACATTCATGCCAAAATAATGAGAAGCAGCTATTTACCAAACGGTAAAATACCAAGATTCATACTAAAACTGCTGTCATCTGAAGGTGCCGTGCAATACTTTAAAATCAGTGATACAGCTTAAAAGGGGGAAACGAAGTGCAATAAATGGTTCTCTCCTTGGGGTGATGGACCAGGCTGTGATGGGAGAGAACCGTCCTCTGCTTTGGATGCTGGTCTGCACCGGGCCCTGTGGGTCTCCTGGCACCAACATAAGAAAACCCACAACGGTGGTAATATCTGCTCGAGCCAGGAGCTCCCACGCTTGTCTATACAAAAGGGATGTTTCTGAATAAACACTTCAAAGCTGCTGAGGGCCAGGACTGGGTAGTTCAGGGGCTGTCAGGAGTTGTGGACAGCCTGAGTGACAGGCTAAAAAGACAGATTACCTAGAAATTTATTTCATTAAAGTTCGAGTGTGCTTGATTCTTAAATGTAGACAGTACTCCTGTATGCATTCATCCAATGGATTCCTCACTGGTCTTCTGCTCTGGTCTCTCCCCCTTCCAACGCATCCCAGATAGAACCAGCACTGCCTTCCTGAAACGTGGATCCGCTCATGCCATATCCCTGTTCCCTATGGCTACAGAATCAAATTCTCAATGTGTGGCACAGCTCACATGACCCTTTTAGCACTGTCCTTCAGAATTTGCCTCTAAAACCTCAGATATGCAGATGACACCACCCTTATGGCAGAAAGCGACAAGAAGTGAAGAGACTCTTGATGACAGTATGAAAAAGGAGAGCGAAAAGCTGTCTTAAAACTCAACATTAAAAAAACTAAGATCATGGCATCCGGTCCCATCACTTTATGGCAAACAGATGAGGAAACAACAGAAACAGTGACAGACTTCATTTTCTTGGGCTCCAAAATTACTGCAGATGGTGACTGCAGCCATGAAATTAAAAGACACTTGCTCCTTGGAAGAAAAGCTAGGCCAAACCTAGAGAGCATATTAAAAAGCAGAGATACTACTTGACCGACAAAGGCCTGTCTATTCAAAGCTATGGTTTTTCCTGTACTCATGTATGGATGTGAGAGTTGGACTATAAAGAAAGTTGAGCACCGAAGAATGGATGGATGCTTTTGAACTGTGGTGTTGGAGAAGAGTCTTGAGAGTCCCTTGGACTGCAAGGAGATCAAACCAGTCCATCCTGAAATGATTTATCAGTCCTGAATATTATTGGAAGGACTGATGCTGAAGTTGAAACCCCAATACTTTGGCCACCTGATGCGAAGAACTGACTCACTGGAAAAGACCCTGATGCTGGGAAAGATTGAGGGCAGGAGAAGGGGATGACAGAGGATGAGATGGTTGGATGGCACCACCGACTCGATGGACATGAGTTTGAGTAAGTTGGTGGAAGCTGGTGATGGACAGGGAGGCCTGGCGTGCTGCAGTCCATGGGGTCTTAAAGAGTCAGACACGACTGAAGGACTGAACTGAACTGAGCCTTTGTTCCAGCAATACTAAATTTTTCATAGTTCCTGAAATACACCTTAGCATTCACACCCCTGTGACTTTTCATATTCTATCCTATTAAGACTGCTTTATTCTATCCTATTAAGACTGCTTTCAATGCTCTCTTCTCTTATTCTGCTTGAGAGATAGCTAATGGGTCTCTGACACCTGCCTCAACAATCCCAGGTAGACTGGGTCCCGCCCTTGCTTCAAGTTCCCACTGAGGGACTTCCCTTGTGGTTCAGTGGTGAAGACTGTGTGCTCCCACTGCATGGGGAACAGGTTCAATCCGTGGTCAGGGAACTAAGATACCACATGCCGGGATGTGGCCAAAAAAAATAAAAATAAACAGCTTCTCACCTGTTTCTAGAGAAGTCCCATAATTCTTAAGGGACCTACCTAGGATAAAAACAAACACAAAAAACTGCCACTGAACCCAGCTCTTATCTCATTTGTATCTATTAACACAATATATTGTGATTTCATGCTTTTCATGCCTTTCATATGTAAATTACCAAAACAGACCAGTAACAGGCACAGAATGTTTACCATTCTATGAAATACAAGAAGAAACTCTTATAAATATTTTTCCAAAGTTCAAAGTTTTGAATATCCATTCAGTGGTTCAGAAACAAAACTGTCCACAGAATTGCCTTAAGAATGCCAGGCTGATCTTGGAGCCTCAAATCGCTCCTGACACGCACTACAACATGAATGACACCTGAGTTCATCATGCTATGTGATAAAAGCAGATCAAAAAACTTTATGTTATGCAAGTTTGTAACTGCATAAACTATTTATTAACCAACGACCTCCACACACACATTTCTTCCTGGATACACCTGTGGTGCAGCCATGGCAGCCTGGCGTGCTGGCCTGGACTTGTGTGGGGGCCTGAGCCTTCTCTGGTCACTCTGGGTCTTCCCAGGGCTTTTGTCCAGACCCTCGGCCAGGACCTGGCTGTGTTTTCCACTCGCCAGGTCCTCTAAGAATCAGTCTGGGGTCCTGTGCTGGCGGGGATCCTGCGTGATGGAGACCACTCATTGCACCTAGTCCCAGGTGAGCTGTCTTGCTCCCCTGGTGAGGTCCAGCCCGCTTTCCTCAGCAGCACATGGTGGATCTTTGCCCCACATCCTTAATTGCAGTCATGGCTAAAGCAATTTTCCACTGGGCCCTGAGTGCATCTCTCCGCCTCAGCTCTTATAATTTGCTTCCACTGGGAACTGTTAAGCTAGTCTCCAGAATTTCTTTAAGGAGAAACCAAACATATTAGAAGGCTTCCCAGGTGGCTCAGTGGCAAAGAATCCGCCTGCAATGCAGAAGACACAGGTTGGAGCCTGGGTTGGGAAGATCTCTGGAGAAGGAAATGGCCACACACTGCAGTATTCTTGGTGGGAAATCCCATGGACAGAGGAGCCTGGGAGGCTACAGTCCACGAGGGCACAAAGACTGGGGCACAACTCAGTGACTAAACAATAGCAAGCATACTGGAAAGCTTGAGGTCAACAGTGTTGGGAGGTTTTGCTTACCTCACCTTCGATCATCCCTTCCCTTCAAACACCACGTCTTCTCATCATAGAGTCTTCTGTCCTTTCTCCTTCCTCAAGTCTTCCTCATCCTCTGCCTATACCTATCTATCTACTGAAACTCGTTCAGTCGTGTCCAACTCTTTGTGACCCCACGGACTGTAGCCCACCAGGCTCCTCCGTCCACGGGATTCTCCAGGCAAGAATATGGAGTGGGTAGCTATTCCCTTCTCCAGGGGATCTTCCTGACCCAGGGACTGAACCCTCTGCCTACAAAATAATGCTAGTTCATGATTTCGTGCCTGAATTACTTTAAGGTGTCCTCTTTTAGTATCTTAATTACTCACACATTTCCCCCACTTCCTCAATGAGGTAGGATTTAGGCAAAAGGAAACCAAGGTGTTAGACCTGTTCCTTGTCACTTATCAGTATAAACTGTAAAATGACTCCTGTACTGTGGCCTCCGCATCCTCCACCCTGAAATGAGAAGCTTGAAGGCAGCTCTTGCTAGGGCTGCTGCGAGGGTTCCCGAAATTCACTCAACATAATACACACTTGCACAATGTGAAACAATGACTTATTATTACTGTACTCATCACATCTTTTTGCATACCAAAATGGATTTCATCTACAGAGAGCTATCATTAAGCATTTGTGATGTGTGGCTGATTTGTTTTAGGCTTATGTAAAATCATTTTTGTGATATTAAATGAGTCTATATTGAAGAATTGAGGGAAAAATACAACTTATTTTGAAGATTTAAAAAAAAAACCTTAATTTTTAAACATTTATTTGTTTATGAAACGAACTCTTAAGGAGTTCTAAGAATGAAAAACACAAGAAACCCTCCCTTCTTCCTTAAGATCAGAGACTGATCTTCGCATTTATACTGCTAGGATGCAAATCAGTTCATAACACTGACTCAAGATGCTGCTGCTGCTGCTGCTGCTAAGTCGCTTCAGTCGTGTCCGACTCTGTGCGACCCCATAGACGGCAGCCCACCAGGCTCCCCAGTTCCTGGGATTCTCCAGGCAAGAATACTGGAGTGGGTTGCCATTTCTTTCTCCAATGCATGAAAGTGAAAAGTGAAAGTGAAGTCGCTCAGTTGTGTCTGACTCTTAGCAACCCCATGGACTGTAGCCTACCAGGCTCCTCGTCCATGGGACTTTCCAGGCAAGAGTACTGGAGAGGGGTGCCGGTGCCTTCTCCAACTCAAGATGCTAGTAACAGAAAACATGCACAGAGATCACTTCAATCTGTGGCGGAAGGTGGTAGGAAACAAGGGAGGTTCCTGTCACACTCAGAGAAAGTGGCGAATAGGCCCTGCTGTGGCATCGACCGGACAGAGAAGGGGGTGGGAGGAGAGAAAGAAACAGACAGGGGCGTGAGGGAGGAAAGGAAGACAGAGGCTGAAGCGGCGCTCAGGGCCAGGCCACGCGGACAGAAGGGAGGGGGCAGACAAGAGCCTCAAACAACATGCTAAGGAGCCTGAGGTTCACCCTGAAAGCAAAGCCTTCGGGAAAGTCCAACAGATAGAACATGACGCTTGTGTGTTTTAGTAAGTATTCATTTAGAAGTAACAGCAAAAAAGGACTAGAACAGAGCAACATGAGCTAGAAGGTCAATTAAGATTCTGCTGCAAATACGAAAAGTGATAAAATATCAGAAACACGATTACGGGGAAAATAAAAAGATGTGGAAATGTCATTCAGAGGATCCGAGTCTCTAGGATTATGACTGAAAAAGCTGTGCGGGGGCACAGCAGAAAGAAAATTAGGGATTATTTACTAGTGTCTATTTACTAGCATCTACTAGTGTCTATCTTGATGAGTGAGCGGATTACATTTATTGATGTTGAAAATATGGAGGAAGAGTGTTTCTGTAAAATAAATGGTGGGCGTAATTTTAGACATATTGGGACTGTTTGTGTAGCGTTTAAGAGGTCACTTCCTGAGGTCCAAAGCTTGGGAGTGAGACATGGTCTAGAGTGTCTATTTGTACTTGGATGTCATTAGCAGTTACAGATGGTAGCAGAAGTCGTTAAATAGCTAAGTTGCTTGGTGGGGGCGGATGAAGGTGGACGAAGTACACAAAGTGGACAGAGCTAACAATGGACTCTTTGGGAGAAGCAACCACAATGCGGAGAAAAATGAGTCCTTTGAATAAAGGTCAAAGAGATGGCAGGGAAACCAGTAATTAAAAGAACCAAAGATCAATTTTACAGCAATGGAAAGAATTCTCAACAAGAACTTATTTAGAGGCTGGCTATCATTAAATGTGTTACACTCACTATGGTAAAAGGCCTCTAAATGTTACTCTAAGTAAAATGCTTCTGTAAATACACATTTATCTTGCTAAAAGAAACTTATAAGAAGTTCATTGTTAGAACGTAAAGATATGAGAAATGACTCTAAAGGGATGGGTCCCCAAAGACGTAAGGAAAGAGTGATTTTCACAGGAACGTCTTACACTTTACTTCTCCAGAGAATCTGGCCCCTAAAACATAAAGGGGTTGTAAATCTGGATTAATGGAGTGATTAGTAAACCGAGCACACAAGGTTTAAAACTACAGCCAGGCCATTAGAAGTGAAATGATTTTAAATGCTGTTGATTTTCAACAATAGATATAAAAAGTAAAAAAACTACTCCGCACTGCAGCATTGAGACAACTATACATGAGTTAGTATGCTAGGTGCTATACGCTCATCACCAACTGAAACATTTTCGTTCCTGTAAAATGTAGGTCAACTTGTAATATCATATCCACAGACTTCTGAAATCAGTATTACTTTTAAGCAGCATGGTAAAAGTTTATGTCAAGTTGAGCCTGGAGTAATGTGAGTGATTATGCCACACTCTTCATTTGGGAGAAAAGCATGTTGAAACAGGAAGTTCTACTTTCTGTTGGCAATGTCAAGCCTTTCCAAGAGGGAGAAACAATGAAGTTTAAATAACTGAAGAAATTACCCTATAAACTATTCATAAACAGGAAACAACAACAAATACTTAGTTTTTAATCTAAAACATTTGTCCTTCTGAGCAGTTCCTAGTAAAACTAAAGGGAGAGCTTTTTCTTTATGTCTCAAGAATCAGCTTTCAAACATCAAGAATTAGGGCACGGAATCTGTCCCAAGTTCTTCCTGTACATAGTCTTTTTGGATTTGATAAAGAAGGTTTAACCAAGTTTAGTCTGGAAACTGCTATCATGCAGGACCAAAACTGAGTCTGCATCCTTTTGAGAAACACATGAACTTCTCTCCTGCATCACAGGCCTGCTCCTGATGAATACCTTCAGCTTCAGGATTATCGAAGACTGACTAGAGTCCAGCACCCGACAATCAGGGAATTTAGGTGGAATCATAGGACATAATACAGTGAGTTATTCAGTCTAGTTCGTCAGGTCAAGGACCATTTGGCCGGACTCTGGATTACCCCTTTTCAATGAACGGGCTTTGAGAAAAATGCCTTGCTTCTAACTTTATTCCACTTTGCAACAGGCTGCAAATCAGTTTAGTGAGGATTTTTCTACCTTACTGTCACAAAGTAAGGATTCAGATATAAATCAACCTGTAAAAGATTCAGAAAATAAATCAATGCGTTATTTTTAGGATTACTGACACCACACTGATGTTGGCTCATTTTCTCCAAAAAATGAGAAGTTTTCGGATCATGATTTTCAAAGTAGAAGACTGGCGGTTTCATATTATAGGTGGGTCCCTGAAACCAAATGGGCTAATCTGACTCCATATGAGTCTGCATGTTGTTAAATCAAAGCAACATCAAATTGAAGTAACTGTATATAGTGGTAACGATTAATGACCAAGTAAAGAAACACAACACAAAGAAGCAAGCAGGTGTGGGGACATGGAGAGGGATGAGCAGATAAGGCAATCTGCACCTTTGTTAGGAAAGGAATGATACACTATACACATGAGCGATAAATGCTGCTCTGGAACCCTTGTGCTGTGCTTAGTCGCTCAGTCGTGTCCAACTGTGTGTGACCCCATGGGCTGTAACCCGCCAGGCTCCTCTGTCCATGGGATTCTCCAGGCAAGAATACTGGAATAGGTTGCCATGCCCTCCTCCAAATCTTCCCTATCCAGGAATCGAACCCAGGTCTCCCGCACTGCAGGCCGATACTGTAACCCTTATTCTTTCATGTCTATACAATTTTTACTTATTTTTGCTTTTTTCCCTCAAAAGAGGAATGGGTGATTGGTGTGGTCAGTTATAAGAACCGCAGTCCTTAAAAATCTAATCTAGGGACTTCTCTGGTGGGAGACACTGGTTTGATCCTTTCAATCCACGAGACACCAGTTTGATAGCTGGTAGGATAAGACCCAGTAACTAAAAAATCCCCAAAAAACAATAAAAACGCTAATCTGAAAAGCAAATGGAATAAAAAAAAGTTAAAATATACACAATATTCCCTTAATGGAATGAACTATCCTCTCCAATTTCTGTCCTTCTAATACTAAATTTACCAAATTTTATGAAACAGGCTCTCATTTACATGCTGAACAATAAAATCAGTTGTCTTGGATTCTGTGGGTTGTTTTACTATAGCAGAGAAAACGCTAGGAAACAGAATAAGAAACAAAGCCAAACTCAACGCTTACTGGACAAGATTGGCAAATCTGACTATACCTCTGGATCCACAACCACTTAGCATTTTTCAACCTCTCATCTAGTTAGAAACAGCACACTATGGGTTCCTTGAAATTACTAAGGGAAGCTAAACAAGAAAGGTCCTGACTGTATTAGTATAACAGACTATTCTTTAATGTCTATTAGTATAGAGATGCACATTAACACATAAACTGCTTCTGTTTGTAAAATTTTGTCTTAAAATGTGATTTTCTGGGTTTCCCTTATCAAGTCTCCTTGCTGGACCACTATGAAAATCAAAGACAAAGGGAAACTTTGATGGATACAATAAAATTTCTTTTAAAAAAACTTCCCAAAGTTCATGCTCTGTCTAAAACCAAAGAAGAGAAGCTTTAGAGCCTCTCTATAAACACCAAAAACAAAAAACTATTTCATTAAATAGTGAGTAGGAAATGATCTATCAAATATTTCTGGAAATTAGTGCTTGAAATCAATTTCAAGCCACTGATCAATCTTTTGATTATTATGATCACAATCATGACTGATACTAATGACGATTTAATTCTTACAACAACCCAAAGAGGTGCTATAATTATCTTCATCTCAGAGATGGGAAAGACAAAGATAAATTAACTTATTCGAACTCTCATAGTTAAAAAATGGCTAAGATTTTAACTTTCATTTTGACCTATATCACTAAACTTCAACACTACCAGCACGAACAGGATTACTGAAAACAATTTAATCTGACAAACCTGTAAATCTAAGAATCAATTTATTAAAAAAGTTAATGGAGGAGTAGTAGTAGCATTATTTGCTCAGCTGCGTGCAACTATTTGTGACCCCATGGACTACAGCCCTGCCAAGCTCCTCTGTCCATGGGACTTCCCAGGTAAGAATACTGGAGTGGGTTGCCATTTCCTCCTCCAGGGGCTCCTCCCAACCCAGGGATGGAACCTGTGTTTTCTGCATTGGCAGGCTGGTTCTTTACTGCTGAGCCACAGTGAAGTCCCACGGATGGATGGAGAGGGAGTAAATATTTCACTGTTGTGAAACCTGAAAAAAAATGCTCAGTGGAAACTGAATTTAGAATAATGAGAGGTTCACTAGCATTTGAAACTGAAAACAACACTGGAAAGTTTACTTTTAAGTTCTGATGCTGTTTTCAATTGAGTTTGGGATGGTTTGAAAACATTTCCAGAAATCAGATAAATAGGAGTACCTAATAATTCTGGAATGTCTCATTTGGCATATTGTATACAGATAGTTTTTAAATACTGTATACATGTTGTATACAGTATTTGGCATATTGTATACAGATAGTTTTTAAATATATGCATCTCCCTCATCCTCACCCTGGGTAAAAAAGGTGGCCATAGTTATTTAATAGTTTGCTGCAAGTAATTCATTCTCATTCTCATTGCCTCTCTCTCTCACACACACACACACACACACACCCCACTTCCAGTGTTTCCACTGCCTGGATTATAGTCACTGGGACTTAAGACCTCTGACTTGGCACATTAAGAGTAACATAACGTATATTCTTCTTTGGTTTCCATGAGTGACAGGTACCCAGGAAAAGTTCACCTGTTAACCTCCTTGAGATGCATCCTATGAAGAAGTAAAAATACTGGCAGGCTCCAGAGTGAGGCCAGCACACTGTCTGGGTTCCCTGCCTACTTGGCCAGGAGGGCAGACTTTCGGATTCATTATCACCTTATCAGTACATCTGTCTGCTGCCAAGGGTGAGAGAAGACTAAGCCTCTTATGGCATCCTGGACTTTCTGACTTCTCTAAAGCAAAAGCAAATCCGGAACAGATGGATACGTTTTAAGCCTACTACACCCATTTACCCACGTTATTGGATCAATTAACTCAGCTCAGAGTTGGAAATGAACAACAGTGGCTCTGTCATTATATGGGCACCGTTCGAATACACTATGGTCAGGACTAAGGACAGGAAAGCTGACCGGTGAGCTGCGGGGGGAGAGAAGCGTGACCAATAGCGTGGTCTCAAGCCTGACGGAGACTCAGAGCTTAGAGGGTGACAGATCAGAAGTGAAATCCGGGTAGAGAAAGGAGAACAGTGGGAGGGAGAAACAGCTGACAATTCGTGTTGCACATTTAAGAGCAGAAATGTGGGGTTTTGCTTTTTTTTTTTTTAAGAAGACAAAAACAAAAAGCAATCATTCCTTCTAAGCAAAAATTTTCCCAGTCTTTTCTATTTTAGAATGTGGGTTAAGTCTTTAATTTTTCTCTGGGTAAAACATGGCCACACAATTTCTCTACAACTAACTACTATTCTTTCTGCCCACACTCAGACTTTAAAATTAGAATTATTCAGGTTTCAGACACTATACACTCAAGCCCTATTGTCAAAAGTATACAGAATATTCACATTCCTCACAAAACACATACTATATACCAACTTGGATCCTCTTTTTTAAGACAAAAGATTACTTTAGAAATGTAATTTTTTCCCAGTCTGATGTTGAAGAAGCCTAGCGACCAAGAGAGAGATGGAAGAAACAGAAGGTCTCTCAATTCCCAGACTAGAATTCTACCAGTTCACTGTGAAGGCACACAAACTCTTTATTAGTGTTTAATCAGCAAGAGTAAAGAAAATCATGTGTGAAAAAGGAAGTCTGCAAGAGGTTAACTGAATGAATGCAATGAAATCTAAAAGGGACAAGTTAGGCTGGCAAACTGGAAAACCATGTTAGAGATCAAAAGTTTAGAATATACAAACATGCCCCAAATGGGAAAACGACTACTGAAGCAAGTCACAGCAGTTTTCAATAAGGATGAAAGTGCAGAACTGGAAAACTGTGTCAGCTGGGAAGAGGTGAACCTAAAGAAACTGCTGAGAACTGTGGAATTACCATCTCTGGAATGGGGTTAGTGTAATGAATGCTTAATGCACAGCAATTTCTATAAGCACCAGATCTCATCAAGATAGCAAAGAAAAAAAGATGAATCAATAGTTCTTGTTTGTTTCTCACTGAAAACTGTACACACCAGAATAAATGAACACAGATGTTTCCTGGGATAGTGGGAAGAATCCAGTGGCAACCAAAGTGGGAGCTTGTGCCAGTCCTGTCACCAAGCTGGCTCTGACTGCGTGTGAATCACTCACCCATTCCGAGCACCAGTGGCCCTGCCTGCAAACGAAGAGAAGAGATGGGAAGACAGGAGCGCACCCTGTCCGGGAACTGACAGCACCCGGGAGGCGGGCGACCGTGTGGCTCCTCACAAGCAAGGAAGCTGGCTCCCAGGGCCACTCGCCCACAGTCACACCTACAGAGTGGGCAGCAGAGCCAGGCTGTGTGTCCAGCTCCGTTTGGCTCTGAAGTCCATAATGTAAAAAATACCGTCCTGCCCCTTGGCAGCCTCAGAAGCTGCCAGTGACCTTGACTTTCTGTGTTTTCCTCCTGAGAGACCCGCTGGCCCTCCCGCCAATTCCTCACTGCAGGCGCCTCTTCTGGGAAACTGTACCCAGTGCCGACAGGCTCTTGTTGCCCCGTCCCCATCCTTCCTCGCCTGGTGCCCACTAGTGACGAGAGGGTCCTCTAAGAGATAGCAACTCCTTATAGTAAAGGTTCAAAGTACAGGGGAAATGCCCAAAGCTTTGGAGACACACACTGGTGTCTTTGTAGAGTGCTTCCAACTCTCTGGTCACCCCAGTCACACGGGCCACTGCCGCTGCCCAAACACATCTCTGCCTTTTGTGCCGCACGCTGGCTAGGAACGCGCTTCCCTCCATCCATGGGGCTACCGTGCTGTCCAGCCCAGAAGGAATGTCCTCCTCCTCCTCGTGGCAAAGATCTTTGAACTGCAGCTCAGCTGTCACTTGTCCCCTCTTCAACCTCCTCCCATCAAATCCCCAATGAGCGGATTCTCGCCTTGAGATTCCACACCTTGGTTAAGGTACCATCTGACACTCACGTTGAGCCTGTCTTCTCTACTGGCAACTCTCAGGGTTTTATTTACTTTAGCTCACCTCCCCCTCTTACCACCTGTCAGTGTCTGGAAAGCAGTCTTGACTTAAAGTTTAAGATGAATCAGTAAATCTCGGGGGGTGGGGAATGCCTTCCTCATCAGTAAATACCACTGCTTCCTCATCAACACCGCGGTGGCCCGTCTCCAGCAGACCATCACACCGTGAGAGGGTCCTGCCTAGGGTGCGTACGTGCGTGGGGCAAGCGGCAGAGGGGAGGAGAGAGGGCAGCAGGAGCCAAGGAGACAGCTCCTCTCCTGAACCAGCACAGGCTTACCCTCTAGGAGGTTTTAGGTTGGGGAACGACATGGCCACGTTTCTGATGAGGAAAGCTGCTGGGCAGCAGACTGAAGTCAGAATTCAAAGGTGGAAATGGGCTGAAGACAGAGGAGTTGGAGGCAGCCTGGCTCCAGGGCTCCCCTTCTTCAGCAGAACCTCTCAGCAGTGAAGGGAGGGAGCCTGATAAGAGCAAGAGAAGGCGGGGATGGGCAAGCTCCGGCCACACAAAGGGAGCACCAGCGTCTCCGGGTGGAGACAGTTCACCCCCACAGGTACTCACTACCTACCAGCTACAGAACAGTTAACGTGCTCGGTGCTGGGATACGCAGAGATAAACAAGCAGCAATCCGCAGTCAAGCAAGGAAAACAGATTACAAACAAATAACTCACATACCGAATCATGGCTCAACAACAACAAAGGTCATTAACAGAGACAAGACATAAAGAAAGCAAGGTACCACAGAGTCAGAGGGAAGAAACAGCTTCAAGGACAAAAGGTGGGGCTCATTAGTAGGGGACCAAATATTACACAGCATCCACAGTGAAAGGGGACGGAAAAGGTAATAGTTTGCTTCTTAACTGTTTTTAAGTAAACAAATTCTGAAATTTCATAGTGAAGAACGTGGCGTCTCTACTTAGGTGTTTTTCCCCAGGTATAATGAGAGATGCCATCTTTTTCACTATGAAATTTCAGAATTTGTTTACTTAACAAAACCCAGGTGTAAGGACTTTGCTGGTGGCTCGGCTGGTAAAGAATCCACCTGCAATGGAGGAGACTCGGTTTGATCTCTGGGTTGGGAAGATCCCCTGGAGAGGGAAATGGCAACCCACCCCAGTATTCTTGCCTGGAGAATTCCATGGACAGAGGAGCCTGGCAGGCTTATAGTCTACGGGGTCACAAAGAGTCGGACATGACTGAGTGACTAACACTTTCCCCCCATCAAGCGTAGGTCAGAAAATTCCCATAATTCTAAACACCGTATATGACTAGACTAACTCAATGTCAAGTACTTTAACAATGGGACTTTAAGTCCCTCACCACATCAAGCAGGCAGATATCAATTTGAGTATATAATCTTGCAAGAGCACAGGTCATTTGTGCACTCCCCTGTCACAAACTTGGAAGCAGATGACTGACTACTTCTCAATGCATGAAAACCCAGAAAATGATCTGATCATTGGTTCTAAAAGGACTGGTGTGGAAAAAAAGTTACTTATTTCTAGGAATATGCTATTAATGTGGGAGTGAATTCCTAGTCTTTATTTAATTTTATTAGCGTGAAAGCAGAGAAGTGTCCATGCTGTGTAGTTGGGTACAATTGAATTCTTTGAGCTTATGGGAGCAAGGAAGAGTAAAGGAAGACAAACATTTGTTATGTGAACACCCAAGTGTTCTTTAT
The DNA here is from genome assembly GCF_014754425.2 of Oryx dammah. Taxonomy (NCBI): domain Eukaryota; kingdom Metazoa; phylum Chordata; class Mammalia; order Artiodactyla; family Bovidae; genus Oryx; species Oryx dammah. Next base: position 11,988,299 of record NW_024070213.1, read on the forward strand.
AAAGATTTCTGAAGCAACTGCCTGCCTTCCCAGTATAGCACCTGAAACCACAGGTAAAAAATATCCCATCCGAAGTGCCCACAGAGAATCTTCACTGGGAGTAGAACAACCTTTAAAGGTTTCAAGTTTCCGGGAATGAAGCCAGTTTGCCTTTAAACTACGCAGAAGCTGCATTTCCTAACCTCAGTCAACACACAGTCGATCACTTAAAAACAGCACTGACAATCAGGCTCCATGGTGCACAAGCAGCAGGCAAGCGCTGCTTTCGCAAGAGGCACTTGTGTCTCCAGGAGAAGGTGCAGCAAAGGAAATCTAAGCTTGAGATAGTTACATACTGTGTGTAGCAAAGTGAAGGTCAACTGGTTTTGTAACAGGTGGTAGAGGAAAGAGACTGGGAAAACAGAAATAAATCTAGTTTGTTAACAGCAGAAGTAAAAGGCAGTCAAGCATGGACAATGCTCCTTGTTTGTGGTGGTGATGGTCTAGAAAGCAGGTGTGGCCACTGAATTAGCAAATCCTGGACTGCTACTCCTAAGGGAGACAGAGGATGAGGTAGGTTCCCGTCAGCTTCTGATTACATTTACATCAACCAGTCCATACCGAACTGTTCTACGTGTGTTTTCGTTAAAGGCACTGTATTTAATGGGCTTCCCTGGTGGCAGAGTGGTAAAGAATTCACCTGCAATGCAGGAGATGAGGGTTCAATCCCTGGGTTGGGAAGATACCTTGAAGGAGGAAATGGCAACTCACTCCAGTATTCTTGCCAGAAGAATCTCATGGACAGAGGAACCTGTCAGGCTATAGTCCCTGGGGTTGCAAAGAGTCAAGATACAACTGAGCGACTACACCACCACCACAACCGTATTTAACGTGTGTTGCTGACTCATGAACAATGAACTCATGAGCTACTGCTCACACCTAAATGGACCGTAGCCAGCACATGGGCTTCTTCCATAAGGTGCATCACGGGGATGTCAGACTGCACAGCCCTCCGTGCAAAGAAGGGGAGCAAGGGGCCTCCATAGGCCATGAGGAGGACCTGTGTTGAGTGTGAGCGCTGGGAAGAGCAGGCAGACAGCACTTGGCTCAGCCCCACTGGGACATGCAGGAGGTGAGTCTCAAAGCCGGGCCGCCCTCCCAGGTTCACGAACAGCTGTGTCTGCTGTGTCTGAGTACCACGTGTGCAGTTATGAATACATGTCAACAGCAGGTGAACTGGCACATACAGAACACCCGCAGATCATGATGGTTGACTTCACTTGTTTCAAATGCATTAAAAGAAAACAAACCTGTATTTTCCACCCCATTAATCAATCCTGCTTCCTATTAGAGTGACTGTGAGTGAACAGGGGTGGGGGAGGCATCTCTTTTTGCTTCAGGTTTGCTTCTATTTTAGAAAAGAAACAAAGCAGTTGCATATGAAGAAACTAAGCTAAACCCAGGACAAAATACCCGAGGGGTTCCCATGCCTCAGTCACCACATTATAACTTCCTGCATAAGAACACGTAAAGAAAATTGTGGACGAACTCAGTCAAGACAGGATCTGAACAAAAACCTGGAACTCTCAATTCTTTATCTCCTCGGATTACACTTCCTTCTCCTTCTCTCCATTCTTTCAAAAAACACTCACATACCATGTAACATGCTAGAAGGTACAAGATTAAAACGAGAGCCTCAATAAATTCAGAACCTACTGGAAGAGACTGCAAGTAAAGAGGTAAATAAAGTCTAATGTGGTCTTTCTGTAAGATACCCAAACCGGAAACAACCCAAATTTCTATCTATGGTTGAAGTGTATAAAGAATAAAGCCACAGATGGGAATACTACACAGCAATGAGAATATACAAACCACAACCACCTGTGGGGGTAGCAGAAAGCAGAAGAGAGATCACAGGGAGTTGCACACGCCACGCTAAGAAAGTAAGTCTTTTGTGGGGACATAAAGGGAGGAGATACAGACACCGAAAGATTTTAAGTCGAAGATTCAGATTTGCATTTTACACCAATCATTATGTCAGGCGATGTGATGCATGTGTTACAATAAGACAAGACCACCACACAGGAGACAATAAAGGAAATTCCAGCAAGAATCAGCGTGAAGGTACAAGTTATGGTAGAGGATGAGAGAAGTCAAGTATGCACAATCAAAATGTGAATGAGCAGGAGAGTCAGAGGAGACCCGGAATCATTCTGGGAGGAGTGCATGGCATTTTTTTTTTTTCCTCTGTGTTTTTTTTCTCTTTAACATTTTGTTTTTACTAGAAATACAACACATACAGAAAAGTGCATAAAATGTAAATATGTAAACTGACACATCATAAAACACTCATGTCACCACCAAGAAAGGGGCACGTAGTGCCTAGAAGTCCTGCCTGTTTCCATCCCTTATCCTAGTAACTACTGATCTGCTTGTTTTTCTTCGCTTTTACCCTCTATGCACCCCTAAATCTGCAATATCTTTTAAATAATAAAAGACTTAATTGCCAGCTAAGCTTTGCACACAGAAAATTTTAAAATGAAAACTACAAGTTACCCCAAAATATTTTTGAATGTTGTATACATTGGACAGTTCTTCTATATTACATAGGTAGAATGGAATACAAACTGCAGACCTGGGGCATAACTGTGCACGCTGTAGTCCACACGTAGAAACTGTAATGTTTCTAGATAAGGCAGCCCGTGTGGAGGCTGACCTCCTAAGGAAAATATGTGAAAACCCTCAAGTGTTGCAACATCTTCAAAGACTTCGAAATCACACCAGAATGCTTGATAAACACAGTAAAGAACACAGGAGTATCCATTAATTTAGTGCTGTTCTAACTGCTGAAATAGGTGAAACAGAAATAAAATATCAAAATGTTCTACATGTACTATAGAAAGGAAAGTATTATTAAGTGAGACTTCCTTCAGTAATACAGAATGCAGTGTGTATGCCTATACATATGACATGTTTAGATACTTCAGTGAATTTAAGCAAAGGTCATCTAGAGACTTGCAGGAAAAACAGATAGTGTATTAACTTCAGAATGAGTTAACTGCCTTTGAGCATGCTTCTGAATATAAATTTTTACAACATCCCAGAAGGAAGTCTAGAGAGTAATTAGATTAATACTCTATGAAGTCATTTTAAGTCATGTTAAGAATATAAAAAAAAATCACGTTAAGAATAGAAAAAGAAGGACTTCCATGGCTATACCTTTGTGTCAGTGAATAGTTTATCTTTTGTAATTGCTGACCATCAGAAGTGATGAAGAGATTGGACTGGGTCAACTGAAACACTCCCAAATAATGTACTAGATGCAAAATTTTGGGAAGAAAATAAAAGAAAAAACACAAACAAAGAATCACACTTAAGATCACTTCAGGTCTCTGGAGACCAATACTCAAGGCAGCTCACTCACTGGAAAAGACCCCGATGCTGGGAAAGATTGAGGGCAGGGGGAGAAGAGGGTGGCAGAGGATGAGAGGGTTGGATGGCATCACTGACTCAATGAATATGAATTTGAGCAAGCTCCAGAAGCTGGTGATGGACAGGGAAGCCTGGCGTGCTGCAGTCCATGGGGTTGCAAAGAGTCTGACGTGACTTAGCAACCTAACAACAATAACAATAAAGCAAGCGTCAGTCAGGTCAAAAGTCAGAAACATGGAAGAAATATGGGCTGCAAGTTCTCTTCTTTGGGAACTTTCCCCTTTTTCTTGGGTTTGACATACTCCAAACACTTAATGACTCCCATAGAGGAAATGCTTTTCCAGAAACTCTTCTTCACAATTACTGAGAGCTGAGAATCGCACAGTACATTTTTGGCAGTGAACCTGGGCGAGACTGTTGCCTGGAGCTACTAGCCCCAAACACTAAGCTTCCCAGCGAATGGTGCTCATCTCAGTAGAAGGCCCCCTCCCCAGAGCCCTACAGGTTCTCCGGCTCCTGCCAACAGCCCTTTCAATCTTCCACAGGCTCACTGGCAACCCCGCATAACTTGCCAGTGTCTCTCGGCTCCTTCACCTGCAGGGTTTCATTTTTCTGTTTGACGCCTAATGTGGACTTTCTTGCGGACTACAAAAGAGCCCTCTCCGGCTGTTTCTCACACGCCGACACAATCGCTCCTCTGTAACTCAGGAGAGGATTAATGATTGGGTTTTATTTGATTGTAGTTTTGATTAATCCTGACTTTGTTTAATTTGTGACCTTTGCTGGACTCCCGAGGGCTGGGAATTAGAAGGCGCACACTGCACCGCTGTGTTCAGAGCGGGCTGAGCCTGCCAATTTACTGCATGCCTCATTAGCCACAAAAGCGATGAAATTTTACTCCAAAAACAGCTTCACTTTTTTTTTTCAGGGTATGGGTACAAAATTCCTCTATGAGCTTTTCTTTCTGACTTAAATATAGCAAGCCAATAATTAAGTCTATCCTGGTTAAGCTCGGAGGGTTCTAATTGCAATTGGCAGGTATCTCAGTAAATTACCAAACCCAGGCAAGTCATGTCCCAACGCAGCTGTCGGGACTTCCTGGGTTTAGAATTAGTGTTTGTGAAAGGCTGGGAAAAACCTGACTTTTCAAACTGCAAAAAATTACAATATTCTTTAATAAAGTGGTCCCCAACATTTTTGGCACCAGGAACCAGTTTCATGGAAGACAATTTTTCCATGGACCGGGGAGGAGAACATTTTCAGGATGATTCAAGCACATTACATTTACTATGCACTTTATTACATCAGCTCCACTCAGATCAGCAGGCATTAGATCCCAGAGGTTGTGGACCGCTGCTTTAATAAATTTGTCTTTGGAATTAAAACCAAATTTATATGAATAAATTTATCCTAGTTTGTGTTTAAGATTTAACACATTGTGGAAAAGTTGCTGTAACTTTTCATTATTTACTACTTGAGAATCAGTTATTTAGAATGTTTCTATAAATCATTTGTAAGACAATATTCTATATAAAAATTGTACTTTCTGGAGCTGCCAGAATCAACAAATTATAAGAAACTGTACAACATACCCCTTTCTGTGATAACTCAATTCTGCTGATTAAAAAAGGTTCATTAAAGAATGAAAAAATGTATGAGCCTGTGTACTAAGTCACTTCTGTTGTGTCCAACTTGGTGTAACCCTGCATACAGTAGCCCACCAGGGTCCTCTGTCTGTGGTATTCTCCAGGTGAGAACACTGGAGTGGGTTGCCACGCCCTCCTTCAGGGGATCTTCTTGACCCAGGGATCGAACCTGCGTTCCTTACATCTGCACTGGCAGCCGGGTTGTTTACCGCTAGCGCTTTTGATCCAGGAAAGGTCCAAAGCTCACTGTGTGATCCAATGCCTTAAACCCTGCATTGTACAGAAAGTACCCTCTTAAGTCCCAGTTCTGTTGAAGAAGGGCTGGTACTTAAAAACATTTGAAAGCAATTTCAGTTTCAAACATTTTTATATTTAAAAAAAGTTCCTTAGTCGACGATTACCTCACTTTTACCTAATTCAGCAACGATTTTTAAACAATGATTTTTACTTTTATCTTCTTTCCAAAACATTCAGCTTTAGTTTCACAAAAATATTTTTTTCTTACAAGAATATCATTGGTTTCATAAAAGATAAAAAGCACGATTACAATATCCTGGGTAAATGGAATAAACAAGAATGGAAACAAACTAACTTTAGCAGTCACTCAGCAAGTCAGCTGCAATGCTTGGGGGTGTGTCAGGAGTGGCCTCACCGCTGTCCTAGCTGTTAGTCCCTGTCTGGAGCAGAGAGAAAATACAGCCTCAATTAACCTGGCAAGCAGGTTAAGGGTTAAGCGGAAGCTGGTCCAAAAGGCTTCTCATATGTTTAATATTAACAGTAGTCCTCAGTTACCCTAATAGTGCCCACTAGGGTAAAAAAAAAAAAGTGTTACTATTCCAAACTGAGTCTCTAATTCTAGAGATATAATAATTGCTATCAGTTTTTATGAAGTGATGAGAGGAGAAGCCATGATCCATGTTCTTGTCTTCCTGTAAACTCCATTACACCATCTGTCTCCTATCTACTTCTATCATTCAACATGCCAAATTGAGAATAAAATGAACAGACTATTTTACAGGTAGAACAGCACGCAGAAAGGAAAAAGTCTTAAGGATAAACCTGGGACAGGCCACGGCTTCAAGTTTTAAAAACTTAAAACCCTCGGAGTATGCTGCTTACTCTAAAAACCAAAGAAGAAACAGAAGACAGAGGCATAAGGTTCTCATGGGACCAGACAGTTAGGCAAGTTTCATCTGAAAAAACGTGGAGGCTTCACAAGAGGTAAAACTGATACTGCCAAGTGGACAGATAAAAGCAAAAATAGATGAATGAACAAAGAAACCGGCCACAATTACTTTTTTTTTTAAGTCACATATCCGAATCTAATTAGAGACGGTTGCCATTATCCTTCTAACACGAGTGTGAAAATAAAACAAACTAAATGCTCATGGCTTACATTTTCTCTAGCAGGAGAAAAGTTTGACAGTAAATTATATATTTATGTCTTATAAAGTTCCATGTGATTTAATTACTGCATGAAAGAAAAAAAACTAAGTTTAAAATACCTGTTATCAGTCCAGCAGGTCAGTCATTGTGCACTTGTGTACATTTTTAAAGACAAGTTCCTTGAAGTAGAGTTGCAAAGTCAAAAGGTCTGCTTTTAAAGCTTCTGATAAATAAACCCAATTTCACTGCAGAAATACTTACTAGCTTAGTCAGACTCATAACTTACTGCATATACTTTAAAACATACTCTTACTGTAATGGGGGTATTATCATATCTGTCCTTTTGTGTGAGATATTTGAAAAAGGCATCTTTTAATTTTCTTTTGTCATACATGACACAATATTTTCCGGTAGTGTTACTGGCCATCTGCATTCATATTTTGTTCATGACTCATTCATATTCTTTGCCCACTTTTCTATTAGCACCGGTATTCTCATCTCACAGATGAAGCAACAGAGGCCCAAAGAGGTTAAATAACTTTCTGAAGGCTCTTACAGTGAATGACTCATATTCCTGGAGTTAAAATTTTGGTATCCTTCTCATCTTTCTAAGAGAGTGTGTGCAGGAAGCAGGCTCAAGTCCTGATGGGTGGTGATCTCTGCATCAGCCTGAATGAAGGATGCTCACCACCCCCTTAGGTCCATGACCACCTCTACAACCAAGGAGACAGAGCAATACCGGAAAAGAATATTTGATATTTTGGAAAAAGTACTGAAACAGTCATGGGAAAAAAGTCTACTTTTTTGTTTAGGATCCTCTTCACACATACTCTGCTCAATTTTGTATAAAGTTTGAATTGGGAATGGGAGGCGAGTAGGGGATGCCTCTGAAGGCCTGATGCTGCTCCTGTAATCCCATCTAAGCTGAGGAGTGGAATTGCTGGGTACAGTGGAGCTGTGACATGGTTCTCAACAAGGGCTAGCTGCCTGTTCAAACCCACACCCTCACCCTTGATAACTAATGGGATCTGGATTGTGAATGGGAAAGAACAGCAAAATGCTTAAAACCAAACTCAATTCCTGTGAAAGAATGGGACTACTCAAAAAGAGGGGGGATGATTCAAGCCTAAAAATACATATGATTTAACAGACAGGGGAACTTTTTTAAGGAGTAATGAAACAATAAGCCAAAGTCAATATATTAAATTATGTATCTAAATAGATTGAAATGTATTTTTAAAAACAACTGCTTTTCTTCTCTGAGAAACAAATACATTTTAAAATCACCCCCAATGGGTTAGGAGGTCAGTAAGCAAACATACCACTTTCTTTCACTTGTTTCTAACATCCTTCCTGCTTAAAACCAGAGGTCAAGCAGAGGGCACCGAAGGGCATTCAGTTCAGTCGCTCAGTCATGTCCGACTCTTTGCTACCCCATGAATCGCAGCACACCAGGCCTCCCTGTCCATCACCAACTCCTGGAGTTCACTCAAACTCACGTCCATCGAGTCAGTAATGCCATCCAGCCATCTCATCCTCTGTCGTCCCCTTCTCCTCCTGCCTCCAATCCCTCCCAGCATCAGAGTCTTTTCCAATGAGTCAACTCTTCGCATGAGGTGGCTAAAGTACTGGAGTTTCAGCTTTAGCATCGTTCCTTCCAAAGAACAGATGTCCCTGCAGTCCAAGGGACTCTCAAGAGTCTTCTCCAACACCACAGTTCAAAAGCATCAATTCTTCGGTGCTCAGCTTTCTTCACAGTCCAACTCTCACATCCATACATGACCACTGGAAAAACCAGAGCCTTGACTAGACAGACCTTTGTTGGCAAAGTAGTGTCTCTGCTTTTGAATATGCTATCTAGGTTGGTCATAACTTTCCTTCCAAGGAGTAAGCATCTTTTAATTTCATGGCTGCAATCACCATCTGCAGTGATTTTGGAGCCCCCCAAATAAAGTCTGACACTGTTTCCACTGTTTCCCCATCTATTTCCCATGAAGTGATGGGACCAGAATGCCATGATCTTCATTTTCTGAATGTTGAGCTTTAAGCCAACTTTTTCACTCTCCTCTTTCACTTTCATCAAGAGGCTTTTTAGTTCCTCTTCACTTTCTGCCTTAAGGGTGGTGTCATCTGCATATCTGAGGTTATTGACATTTCTCCCGGCAATCTTGATTCCAGCTCGTGCTTCTTCCAGCCCAGCACTTCTCCTGATGTACTCTGCATATAAGTTAAATAAGCAGGGTGACAATATACAGCCTTGACGTACTCCTTTTCCTATTTGAAACCAGTCTGTTGTTCCATGTCCAGTTCTAACTGTTGCTTCCTGACCTGCATATACGTTTCTCAAGAGGCAGGTCAGGTGGTCTGGTAGTCCCATCTCTTTCAGAATTTTCCACAGTTTCTTGTGATCCACACAGTCAAAGGCTTTGGCATAGTCAATAAAGCAGAAATAGATGTTTTTCTGGAACTCTCTTGCTATTTCCATGATCCAGCGGATGTTGGCAATTTGATCTCTGGTTCCTCTGCCTTTTCTAAAACCAGCTTGAACATCTGGAAGTTCACGGTTCACATATTGCTGAAGCCTGGCTTGGAGAATTTTGAGCATTACTTTACTAGCATGTGAGATGAGTGCAATTGTGAAGGGCATTCAGCAGTACTAAATTCAGAACAGAAACTCTAATGGTGTATGCCACCAAAGCCCTATCACAGACAAACAGTCCTGCTTACACCCACTGTTGCCCTCAATGGAACCATACAAATGGCAGTCACAAACAGAAGAAAATGCACTGCTAACAGAAGAAATTATGGTATCCAACATCCAAGCTGAGACACAAAAGACAAAATGCAATTATGTAACCCTGGGTAGCATAACCAATAACTGGTTTAATTTTCTACAAATCCAATCACAAAGTCAATGGAAACATTTTTATATTACTCAAACATAATCAAGTTCCAGTCTATTCAGCTGTTGAAAACACTTTTGGTTATATAATGTATCTCCACAGGAAGGAAGGAAGGCATGATTAGTTCAAGAGAAAGAGCCAGAAAGATAATTGATAACTCTATACAATAAAGCAACTACTTTTCTTTTTTTTTGAGCCAAAAAAAAAAAAAAAAAGGTAATAATAGTGCTTATATAGTTCCACTCCAAGAAATTCCTAGTCTAAAATAAGTTGTACACGTTAAATTCTGGTAAACCAGAACCCATACAGGAAAAAAGCCTGTGATACGTGCAGGCAAAAGAAAGACTCCCTTTAATAAAGCAACAATGGATTTAGATTACAAGTGACAATAAAAATTGTACTGATAAACTATTTTCCTAGACATATCTAGAAAGACCAAAGGCACATCCCTCTTGTTCTCTAAGTTCATAAAGCCTTTAGTATCTCATGACCAGAAAAAATTCCTGACCCTTGATCATCTCAGCTCTACTATTTGAGGTTTCTGCAACTGACTCTATGAACCAAGAAACACTGTGAAGTCATAATTATAAAAATTAAAACCAAAGGCAAAAATTACAATTTAAGGAAATTACCTCAGGATTCACATGTAACATCCTTGACATAGGCTCGGAGGCCCTGTGTTTTGTAAATCTTGCCCATCTCAGGCATCCTGAATACTCCACCCCACCTTGCACGCTGATCTCACTGGCCTTCATCAGGCCCTCGCCACTCTCAGCCCACCCAGCACCGGGTCTCTCCTTGTGCTGACTCCGCTGCCTAGGAAGCTCTGTCCTTCTCCAATACCTTTCCATCCGACGGCAATCCTACCCATGTCTCAGGTCCTTCTTCGATGTAGATCTTTTAATCATTTCCAGTGGTTTTCCAGCTTATTGAGCTATTACTAATGTATTAAGACCCCTTCGCTCCTCAATGCACTGTTATTTCCGTGCTTCATTCATGTGGAGGCTGCATCCCTCAACGTCAGTCCTTGAGTCTTGTAATGGTATTTTTGTGCAGGGACAGTCGTTCAAGCTGATGTTTCTGGCAGAGAGAAGAGTGCTAGGGAGCCCCAGGTCGCCACTGTGCTGACACCATTTCCAGTCTTAAATGCCACCTCACCCGGAAGATCACTGCAGAGGAGCTCAGATTCCTTGTTAGCAATTTTAATTTAATACTAAACTTATTAGACTTCCCTGGTGGCTCAGACGGTAAAGTGTCTGTCTACAATGTGGGAGACCTGGGTTTGATCCCTGGGTCAGGAAGATCCCCTGGAGAAGGAAATGGCAATCCACTCCAGTACTACTGCCTGGAAAATCCCATGGACAGAGGAGCCTGGTAGACTACAGTTCATGGGGTGGCAAAGAGTTGGACACGACTGAGCGACTTCACTTCTTCATTGTTAATTAGGTATTACAATCATAACTAGATTCCTACCTGCTTAACATGCCCTCATATCAAGAGTATTAGATAAAGGGACTGAATATATCTTGTTCAAAATCACATTGATCCAGTACAGTTCCTGAAACACAGGTATTACTATAGATGTTTATTAAAACAGAAGACAGAAACAAAGACTAGGAAGGAAGAGAGAGGGAGAGGAGAGGAGAGGATGGGAGGAGCAGGAACTAACTGCAACACTTACTGGAAAAACTGTTCCACTGCTGAGTATGTTTACGAAAAATGAGCCAAGATATTACACCACTTTTTGTAATGAAAAAGATGGGCTGTATATATACTAACATAGCATAATTTAGGAGAAGGAAATGGCGCCCCACTCCAGTACTCTTGCCTGGAAAATCCCACAGACGGAGGAGCCTGGTGTGCTGCAGTCCATGGGGTCGCTAAGAGTTGGACATGACTGAGTGACTTCACTTTCACTTTTCACTTTCATGCACTGGAGAAGGAAATGGCAACCCACTCCAGTGTTCTTGCCTGGAGAATCCCAGGGACAGGGGAGCCTGGTGGGCTGCTGTCTATGGGGTCGCACAGAGTCAGACATAACTGAAGCGACTTAGCAGCAGCAGCAGCATAATTTAATAAGCTGGACTAAGCATTATGTACCACTCTTGGATTGCAACAAGATCCAACCAGTCAATCCTAAAGGAAGTCATCCCTGAATATTCATTGGAAGGACTGATGTTGAAGCTCCAATATTTTGGCCACCTGATATGAAGAGCTGACTCATCGGAAAAGGCCCTGATGCTGGGCAAGACTGAAGGCAGGAGGAGAAGAGGGCGACAGAGGATGAGATGGCTAGATAGCATCACTGACTCAATGGACATGAATCTAAGGAAAGGCCAGGAGACAGTGGAGGACAGAGGAGCCTGGCAAGCTATAGTCCACGGGTTCACAAAGAGCTGGGCAAGATTTAGCAACTGAACAACAACAACCACTCTACTAGCTACAACTTTCCAGAAACCATCAAATGCAGGGACAGACTGATAGAAATATGCTATCAGAGTGACTACTGCTCAACCAAGGTCGGTCTCATGCCCCTAATTCCACCACAATTTAAGAACAGCAAACATGAACATATTTGACACCGTATGAATGGAACAGGAAGAGAAGTCAGTGGTCCCTTTTTCTTGGAATGCAGTTGTATCTGTTTTAGGCCTCCTGGAAATCCCAGGTCGCCCAAGCAAGCACACTTAAGTGAGAAGGCAGGATTCAGACCCCGTGTGTCTATCCTCAAAGTTCACATCAGGAAAGATACCCAAATGCTAGAAGTTATGAAACACCAACTTGATTATGAGCCTCCTGAATGCCTGTGAAACGTTCCGCCTCCTCTCAGGATAACAGTTCTCATTCTCCATGTCTGCCCCTCAGCTCCCAGCCTCACTCCCGTGAGTTATCTGACTGGCAAGTTTTGAAGAGGGAGATAAACAGCCTCCTTTCAGTCCTTCTGCTCTCCTGCCTTCTACGCAGAATGTACGTCCTGTTCTCTGCCTGCAGTCATCGGCTGTGCTCTAATTCAGGAGAGAAACATCACGAAGGCTTGGTCTTGGCTGCAAACATAGTCACGTACTCTAATCAGCTCTATCAGTATGAAGACTGTTGTTGTTGAGTCGCTCAGTTGCATTCGACTCTTTGCCACCCCAAGGATGTTAGCCCACCAGGCTCCTCTGTCCATGGAATTCTCCAGGCAAGAACACTGGAGTAGGTTGCCATTTCCTTCTCCAGGGGAACTTCCTGACCCAGGGATCAAACCCGTGGCCACATCTCCTGCACAGCAAGCAGATTCTTTACCTCTGAGCCACCTGGGAAGCCCAGAATGCAATAGGATACCACAGTAATTTCACCTGGAACTTTTTATTAGCCTACGATTTGGTTCCGATCGAACCCAGGAAATGCACAGGTCTAAGTTGAAAGCCTCTACTTACAACAATTCTTTAAGAAGCTGAGTGTAGAAGGAATACCACAGAGGATGTGATCCCTCTGACCTACAGAGCAAGTAAAAGTGCTCAGTTTTAAATAGAAACTCTTGGGAAGCATAAAGGAGTCACTGCCACAACTAACCAGTGACTGGGGACTGAGAGGCTGCTCTGGTCTTGGTTTAAAATAAAAACAAAGCACAGCTCTGGAATCTTTCTTATGCTTTAAAAGTGAAAACAAAGACAAGACAGGGAAGCCCTCAATGCTAAAACATGGTAGGAAGAGAAGAGGCTGCTGAGGCCAAGACCTGCCTTCACAGCAACAACACCCCAGGTGAACTACAGGGAAGAGTCAGTTCATTCAAAGTCCAACGTGCAGGGCCTCCCTGGTGGTCCAGTGGTTGGGAACCTGCCTGCCAACGTAGGGGAGATGGGTTCAATTCCTGGTTTGGGAAGATCCCACATGCCATAGAACAACTAAGCCCGTGCTCCCCAACTCCTGAGCACTAAAAATCAACAAATACCTTATCTAATGTGATTCTACAGTCTCACTAAAGCATTCTGTTCAAAATTTCAGAGCAGGAGTATGGAGGTGGGATAAGGTTGGGTGGTGTCTCATACAAAGATCCTGACAACCGATGACACTGGTAATATAGCCCTCGTCTCCATGACAACAGAGATGGGTGTGAGTGACCCCTGGTGGGTGACACACAGGCTTGGGGGCTGCTCCTCCTCTGGACCCATCCGGGCATCCCAGAATGGTGACTAGTAAGGATCTGCACGCTGTCCCTGGATGAACTGTCCCCAAAACAAGCATGCTGAAGCACTTCCACTGTTTGCACGTAATGGATACATCAAAGTCTGTGTGTTGTGCAATTATCTGGATGCTTTCTAACAGATGGAGTAACAATAAGAGGGAAGGAAAACACTTCCTTAATTAGCACAGGCCCAACTGGATGTGTACATCTGTTCTGGTGAAAAAGCCCTCTGATGAGGTCCTCTTCCACATGTGGAACCACTGATAGCTTTGTTGCGCTGGAGCTTCATCTCCAGCAGAAAGGGCCAGATGACCCACTTAATAACACAACAACTTGACCCTGGTGCCTTAGAGTCTTCATACTGAGGGGTTTACTCACATTAAGCCTGCCTATAAAATAAAAATAAAACAACTTAAAAAAAATCAGACCTAGTAATAAAAAGAAATGTCCTCCAGCACAATTTTACATAGAGAAATGGAAACACACGAGCACAGTATGACTGTCTTATCTCTCCAAGAGATTAGTGGCTAGAAAGCTTCAGTCCTCTAGTTTCTGCTTTCGTACAAATGGGTTGTGCAATCACCACATGGAACTAGCCCCCTGAATACCACCTGGTCTACTTCCCAGCAGTGAATTCCACTCCCATGCTTGTCATGGCTCATTTGGACAGCACAGTGAGTCTCCTCTGTGGGCCTGCTCCCAGAGCCCACAGAGTCTAAGACAGAATGAGATACGAAGGTGTTTATCATGAGGCAGAATGGAACTTGGAGCCAAAGCAACAGGAGCTCTGTATCGTGAGCAGGCTGGGAACAGAAAGGTTTTTTCTTTACAGTATACTGGAAAAATAAACTATTCCACAACACACACAGAGTTTGGGTAAAGGTGAAAATTCTTAAGCAGAACCAACTCCCCACCTTACAGAAATTTAAGAGAACAAAACAACATTTTAGAAACAGAGACGAAGAAAGGCCAGCACATCTCTCATCACTCCCTCTTGCTGCCTTTCCACATAAAATTTTGGTTTAAGAGAGTTGTAATTTACCCCATCCCTGAAGAAATGGCAAAAACTTTGCAGCAGATGTTCTGTCTAAAAAGTAGCAAAGTCCTTGTTATGGATTTTGAAGACTTCAAGAAGGAAAAAACCAAAATTTTGAAAATAAATTTGGTTTAAATGGGAACTTAAATTTCTGATAAATATTATGAACTAAGCCAACATACAAGGACCCTTCCCTCTTGTTCCAGACTCATGAAAACACTCCATGAAATAGAAAGTGACAATGAGGGATCAAGCATGAGCTAAAATAAGCCGGAAGTGCCCATATTCATGAGAGCAGTAAATGAGCTATCTAGAAATAAATCTAATAGAGACGTGTGAGAATTTTGCTAGCAAAATGCACAAAATACCAATGAAGGTCATAGAAGAAAATATTAATGGATAAATAGGCTATGTGAGTAGATGGCAAGACTTACTGTTATAAAAATATCTAATTTTGCCTGTTATGTCTATAAAAAATGCAAATTCTTATCAAAGTCCCAAAAGGAATTTTTTTCAAGAAGAATCTAGTCAGTGTCACTATAAAATTTCTATGAAAGAGTGAAGTTCCAGGTGACTCTGACTAACAAACACTGAGGAGGTTTCTGTCCAGAGACTGAACCAGGGTCTCCTGTACTGCAGGCAGATTCTTTACCCTCTGACCATCTTTACCATGCTTTCCTTTCTGCTACCGCAGAAGCCCTGTCCTGGCATACACCAGAACTTAAAACAGTACATAAAACAGTGACCAACTAACACGGCCATACAGGTGAATGGAAAACCGCAGAGTCCAGAAACAGACCCAGGCACACACAGGCACCTACCATATGACATGGACGGTATCACATGCTTTCCACAGAGAAAAACTGAAATGAAAAAGTCTCTTCACATAATACATTTCAGGTATTTTAGGCTTTCAGGAAACAAAACCTTAACACAAATACAATTCTATAAAAACATCTGCCTTTCACACACACACAAGACAATGCATCGAGAGCTTGATTCTTTTTCTAAAAAGTAAATAAATAATATCAAACACACATCTGGATCAACCATACTACCCCTGTTCTGTCCCAATGGACAGCCATATTTTATCTAAGACTAATACAACAATAAGAGGGGAGGAAAACACTCCCTTAATTAGCACAGGCCCAACTGGATGTGTAATGCTTATTATGGAAAAATTAGAAAATGCAGTGAGTATGAGAAAGAAAGACCCATATTTCCACCATTCAAAGATCAAGACTTTTAACATTTTTTAATTATTCTTCCCAGTTTTTATTATTATTTTTATTAAAAATACACCCATATATGCACAGAAAAATCAGTTTTATGGTGTGGGTTCTGCCTTTTTTTTTTTTTACTTAACATTGTATCATGAATATTTCCCCAATGTGTAAGGTATTGTTTGAATGAATCAATCACACTTTTATGAGAGAACTGTCCTGTTTTTACTGTCTCTTTTCATAACATTAACCATCAATTCCAGATTTGGAACACTGGATAAAGGCAATTAAGACACATCCGAGAATTATAAATATTTTATAAGTGACCTAAGAAAATGCAAATATAAACAAGGAACATAGGAAATATAAACAAGCAAGACAGGATGATAAAAGCAAGAAACGGGAGAGAGAAGAAAGGTGTGCAGGGTAGATGTGGCTGAAGATAAGGAAGACCAACGGGACTGTGGTCTGTCTGGAATGCTGTGAGCTTGAGAGACAACACCACAGTGATCCCAACTCCCGAGCCCAAGTGGGCAGCTGTGTTCTGTAGGTTCACTGCAGAAGTGTACACTGCCCTCTCCATGAAGCTAAGCTTAATTTTAAGACCAAACGGCTGTCTCTGCTAGGCAGTAACCACCCTGCTCTGGAGACCAACAGTATCTCCAAGCAAACACACGTAGCCACAAACGTTGGGAAGAAATAACTTATTTCTTCGTGGAAAATTATACCAACGTCCACGGGTCCTGGGAGAATGTCATTATGTGGAAGAAAAGGCAAAGAAGAAACAGAATGAAGCCAGCCGTAACTGCTTTCACACGCACGGCAAAGGCATCCTCTGCTAAGAGGAGGGGTTCACCTGTTCCCCGACAGTGACTCCGGTATAGACTCGAGGTGTACGTTACAGATGTTTCCTCGGCAACTGTTCCTAACCTAACAGGCACCCTAACCAAATAGCTTCCTAGAATATTAAGCCAGAGAGAAAAGAACTCTAAAGAACTCCGGATCTAAACAACGTTCCATCTGTCTTAAAGGTTTAATGTGCAGAAAGGACAAACAATATGAAGACTGTTTAAAACCATCAGTGATCTGGTTACAAATCCTCTTAGAACACATAATGGGAGACTGACTCGGCACAATCCAAAGACTATTTACTGAGTGCCAGTGTGCTGGGTACTGTGCTTGCTGCTCAGAATTCAAGATGAGCAACACTTCCGAATGTCAGGAGTATAGAGGAAGGTGACAAAGTTTACAAATCATTGACTAACACAATAGCGTAAATCCTACAGAAACAGACAAAATAGCTTAGAAATTTAACGATCATCTGCAAAGTTACATATGAAAATTCTTTTCATGTAAATACCTTATACCTTTATCATTCATTTTCTTAATGGTATCTGTTGAAGAACAGCCTTTAATTTTGATGACGTACAACTGATCAATTTTTTTCTTTTATGGTTAGTATATTATATGTACTAAAGAAAAGTTTTTGTCTGTTCCAAAGTTTCCCACTTTCTTCCAGAAGTCTATGGTTTTTCCTTTGATGTTTAGGTATATGATTCATTTTGAATTAATTGCTGCATATGTATGAGGTCCCTACCTCACTCTACCCTACGGACATTCAGTTGTATCTGCATCATTTATTTTTTATTTTTTTAACTTTTTATTTTTTATCGGAGAAGGCAATGGCACCCCACTCCAGTACTCTTGCCTGGAAAATCCCATGGATGGAGGAGCCTGGTAGGCTGCAGTCCATGGGGTCAATAAGAGTCGGACGCGACTTCACTTTCACTTTTCACTTTCATGCATTGGAGAAGGAAATGGCAACCCACTCCAGTGTTCTTGCCTGGAGAATCCCAGGGACGGGGGAGCCTGGTGGGCTGCCATCTATAGGGTCGCACAGAGTCGGACATGACTGAAGTGATTTAGCAGTAGCATGGCTGATTAACAATGTTGTGATAGTTTCAAGTGAACACATGTATCCATTCTCTCCCCAAAGCCCCTCCCATCCAGGCTACCACATAGCACTGAGCTGTGTCTGCATCACTGAGTGCTTCCCGCTAAATTACATTGGTGCCTGTGACCGCGTACCATCGGGTCTGTAATATATTCTCTATTCTGCTCCGTTCTATGTGTCAGCCTTCACACCCTTCCACACTTCTTATTACTGACTGTATACCAATACTACAAGTCAGGCAGTAAAAGTCTTCTGACTCTGTTCTTTTTGGCTAGATCCACTGCAATTCAAAGCAAATTTAAAATTCCAGTTTTGTGAGTTTCTACAAAAAGCTCCCTGGCTGGGATTGTGCTGCAATAATAAATGAACTTGGGGGAAATGGGCAGCTTAAACTTTGAATAATTCAAATTGTGAACTAGGTATATTCCTATATTTGTTTAGATTATTTTTTATTGTCTCTCAGTAATATTTTGTGGTTTTCTATGTAGACATCTTGTGCCACTTCTGTTAAATTTATTCTGCACTGCTTTACGCATTTTGATGTCATCGTAAGTAACATTTCCTAAAATTTCAGTTTCCATTTGCTGGTTGTGAACATAGAGAAAAACAACTAATTTTTATGTGTTGCTTGATGATCATTCTGTCAGTGAATAAAGACAATTCTGATTCTTCCTTGTGAATTTTATTATTTCCTGATGTACTGCAGAACTAGGCTCTCCGAAATAATAATGAACAAGGGACTGAAATGGGTTCTTTGGGTCCATCCCTTTGCAATGGGAAAGTGTTCAACTTTCATCATCTGTTTCCTCAACTCTGGCTCCTGTCGTGACATCACAACAATCACGCCCCATGAAAACACACACTGAGGTGTCACAGCAGACCCTCAGCTTCTCTGAACTGTCACGGTCAACATTTACTGATGGTTCAAATTAGGAGGAAAGAAGAGATGATGTCAGCTTAAAGCACTGACTGGGCTCAGAACGTCTATTTACTTTAGGTCAAGGAGACTGTGGATTTAGGCAGAGAAGGAACCAATAGCGAGCAAAGACTGTGAAAGAAAACGAACAGAGAAGGATTGCAGAGGAGGGAACTGGAGTTTAAACCTGTGATAGAAGCAGGCAGGTAGACTACTGAAGGACAGTGTCTCCCCTGGGTCAGAAGAGAAGACAACAAGATCGCGGGTGACTGCAGAGGTCACGAAGGTGGCTGAGAGGTCCCAGAAGAGCCTCGGTTTAGGGAAAATGAGAGCAGGACAACCGCCCGGGCCTGGGGGCTGGGAACAGTGATAGAGAAAGTCTTAAGGGGACTCAAAAGAGACACACCCATTCCAGACAGGAGGAAAGCAAGACTCTTTAGAACACAGAGCAACAGCAGCTGTATCCCATGTAGCAAATGTCTGCAGCTTCACAGAGACCCTCTCAGGAAGCCACAAGAGGAGGGGAAAGTAGGTAAAGAAAATTGATAATTTGGGGGACTTCCCTGGCATTCCAGTGGTTAACAGTCTGTGCTTCCACTTCAGGGGGCGTAAGTTTGATCCCTGGTTGGGGAACTAAGATCCTGCAAGCCACCTGACGTGGCCAAAACAAACAAAAAAGTGGCGACGTTGTAGAAACTGACCAGAGACTGGCAAATATTAATGATTACATATGGGGTGGTATGAGGAGGTTCATGACACTATTGTCTCTACTTTTGTGAACCTCTGGAAATGTTTACAATAAAAAATAGTTTTAAAATTGCACAGCCATCATGAGACCTCAGGAACAACGACTTGTCTGCACTTTGCAGAAGGTTTTAGGAGTTTCAGATATACAACTGGACACAGATACATAATCTAGAGGACTTATTTTTCAACGAGAAGGAGGCAAAACCTGTTTCTATTTGACCAGGATTTGTCCCAAATCTAAGGAGCAGGTCAGCCTTAAGTGGGTTGGGGTAACCAAGGGGCAGAAGATGAAAGTGGCGAGGACCAGCATTGCTAGCAAGTGGAGAGCACGGTAAAAACACTTACTTCATCTCCAGAACTTCCTCCAAGTGCTTCCTTCTCTCGGCCCGGAGGTTGGTCAGATGCGTTTCCTTCTCGGCCAGCGACTGCTGAGTGGAGGACAGCTTCGCCTTCATGGACTCCAGCTCCTGCTTCACCTTCTCCATGGCCATCAGTAACTCCTCCACCTGCGGGAGATATGGAAAAGTCAGAAACTGAGGGCCCAGGCTGGAGACAGTCGGAGGAGCTGGGCGGTGGGCAGCACCTGGGCCAACAACACTGAAGACACACACGTCGGAAAATCCTGCTCTCACTGTGTCACACACACGGCAGGTGAAGAACTACAGCTCCCGTGGCCGCCCTTAATCGTTTCCACTTCAGGACACAAAGAACTTCATCTTCTTTTTGATAAATGCAAGAGCATCAGTTCAAGAAGTAACAGTCGGCCACAGACAACCCCTTTAAAGGAACTTACTTGGAAATAGTCCAGAAACTTCCATGGAAATAACACTATAATGCAGATAAAAATATAAGGACCAAAATCATAATAAACATTTCTAGAAGGGTTTTAGGACATAAAAGCCATAAACCTGACTAATAGCAGATGTAGAATAAACATAAATGAGTCACTTTTATTTGTTCAAACTGAGGTTCTTCTGTTTACACCATCACGAAGAATTTTGAGTTAAAGAAACAGCTAGAATTCAATTAGATAATTTCTTGCTCTAAAGCCAGGTAGGTAGAGTTTTCTCAAGAAAGGCAGGAAAAAAAGAAGAAATATATCTCTATGACCAGATGGAGAAGAGACAGGATGCTTGAGAAAGATCTGTAAACACAACAGAGAGAAAGAGGACAGATGCTGAGAAGAAACAAGAAACTAGGAGAGCAAGGTCAGCACTTTATCAGTTATTTCCACATACGGTTCCTAAATTAGAATTATTTAAATAAACAAGTTCACCTTAATTCAGAGGCCAAATTATGCTGACAAAAAGTATCTGTTATCACATAAAAGCAACCTCAGCAAGATAACCAAACAGCCAAGTATACCAATCAGAAGATTACTGACAAGAAATAATCTTGGTTATTAATACAATCCTTTTCAGAGGTAAAGGTGAATGTAAGTAGTTTGGTAACAGCAGACTCACTGGAAAAGACCCTGATGCTGGGCAAGATTGAGGACAAGAGCAGAAGGAGACGACAGAGGATGAGACAGTTGGATGGCATCACTGACTCGATGGACATGAGTTTGAATAAGCTCTGGGAGATGGTGAAGGACAGGGAAGCCTGGCGTGAGCAGTCCATGGGGTCACAAGGAAGCGGACACGACTGAGCGACTGAACAACAACAAATAGCTGTTAAAAACTAACAGTAAAGAGATACATTTAGTTTGCTGGCACTTGAATTACTTTGAGTATCTTTTCAGAAGTGGTCAAGTTACTGTTCTCAGCTAATAGCACCCTGACTGTCCCACCTGCTCTGAGACTTCTGTTATTATGCAGATCTCCTCGGATATGTACTCACATTATCTGTAAGCTTGACAAAAAAAAAGCTTTGCCTTTTTGAAGACTATCTGTAAAGATGACTCCACATTATTTAATTCATATCCTGTCTTTAACTGCTCCAGGCAAGCTATGGTATCAGTTTCTTAGGTAACTTGAAGGGGTACCTTATACATACACAAGCATGTATAATACATTATTCCTCCTCTTTCTATACAAACGTAAGCCCACTCTGAAAAGTGAAAGTTACAGTCGCTCAGTCATGTCTGACTCTTTGTGACCCCATGGACTGAAGCCTACCAGGCTCCTCTGTCCATGGGATTCTCCAGGCAAGAACACTGGAGTGGGTTGCCATTCTCTTCTCCAGGGGATCTTCCCAACCCAGGGATCAAACCCAGGTCTCCTGCATTGCAGGTGGATTCTTTACCAGCTGAGACCAGGAAAGCCCCAAGCCCACTCTACACATACTCTTATGTATCTAAAAATTTTAGTAAACCTTTATTGAGCTAAAAACACAAATAATAAATGTACACTCTGAAGAGTTCTAAGTGAACAAATCTATCTAAAGAGCTCGCAAACCAACCAGAATATCACCAGGACCCCCACCCTCATATCCCTTTTCTAGGTAAAGTGTAACCATATTGCAACATTCTAGTTTAGTCTATTTGTTTTAACATCATACAAATGGAATTACATATCTGTGAGATTCATCTACATTGCTGGGCAAAACTGTAGTTCTCATGACTGTATGATATTCCACTGTGTGAAAATAGTGGAATTTATTGTGCCAAATGACAGCAATTCATCTTCTGATGATACCAGTATTGTAATCCTGGAATAAACCTCACTTCAAGCATTTCTTTTTCACATACACCATTTGTGGACTGGCAATATTTTGTTTAGGAATTTTTATATTTATGTTCATGGTTGAGACAGGCCTAAACTTTTCCTTTCTCGTATTAGCTTTGTCAAGTTTTGATGGGAAATTATGCTGGCCTTATAAAACATGTCCCTCCTTTTTTAGTTTCTGGAATTGTTACTGTAAGAATGAAATTATCTGCTCCTTTATGTTTATTAAAAATCACCAATATAACTCTCTGGGCTTGAAATTTGTGGGAAAAAATTTTATTACCAATTCTTTTTTCCCAGGTTTTCTTTTTCATATTTAGCTAGTTTTGCTAAAGTTTCATTTTTCTTGGCATTTGCTCATTTAGCCTAAGCCTTCAAATATAATGGCAATGATATCCCTGTTCTTTTTAATACCTGCAGGACTTATGAGCCCTGTATCATTCCAACAGTTGCTCACTGAGCCTTCTTTTTCTCCATAGTCTCACCAAAGGCCGGTTAATTTTCTTAGTGTTTTCACAGGACCAATTTTGTGCATCATGGACCCTTTTTAGAAAAAGGGAGAACTGATTGTCTGTTAGACTCTTCACCTTAGGCTCCCATGGACCTTTTCTTCCATCCTGCCAAGACGAAAACCCAGCATTTAAGTTCAACAGCTTAATAATAACTTATCTTTGAATTCCCTCTCAATTCACCCCCTGGCCTGAGAATGTCCTACATTCTTGACAATGTATGAATGCATATTTTATTAGCCATCCTCAATTGTTTCTCTGGAATTATTTTCCCAGCATCTAGTCTGCCATGGTTACAGACATGTGTTACCTCTCATTCCAAAGTTAAACTCACAGAATTCTGCTTGTTAGTAAAACATCGCTTTCTTAAGGATTGCTTAATTTCCCATCCATTTGTGTGCCAGACCCTCAAGATAGTTCCACCTCAGATCATACATTTATCCAAATAGCTTTTAAAGCATTTTGGCATCTAATGCAAGAATGGTCCCGTAAACCAGGACTTCCAACTAATCACCTGATTTATACTCTGGCTCCAAGCCAGGGAAACAGCTTCAAAGCCAAACTGAAATTCTTTACTTTCTGTTACTTTTCCACAGTCCCAGAGAACACAGTCAGCTGTCTCCACTCGGACATTCATCCCGTTTCATGCCCACCTTACAACAGTTGGTATGTAGTTTTGGGTACAGACACTGTAGTCATTCATGGATGTGAGAGTTGGATCATAAAGAAGTCTGAGAGCCAGAGAATTGATGCTTTTGAACTGTGGTGTTGGAGAAGACTCTTGAGAGTCCCTTGGACTGCAAGGAGATCAAACCAGTCCATCCTAAAGGAAATCAGTCCTGAGTATTCTTGGAAGGACTGATGCTGAAGCTCCAATACTTTGGCCATCTGATGCAAAGGGCTGACTCATTGGAAAAGACCTTGATGGTGGGAAAGACTGAGGGCAGGAGGAGAAGGGAGTGACAGAGGATGAGATGGCTGGATGGCATCACTGACTCAATGGGTATAAGTCTGAGCAAGCTCCAGGAGATAGCGTAGGACAGGGGAGCCTGGCGTGTTGCAGTCCAAGGAGTCACAACTTAGAGACTGAACAACAATTGAGACACGAAGGTAATGAAAGCTGAGTAGAAGAAAAGAAGTAATACATACCACACCAAACAACGAAGAAATTCTCCACAATTTTAAAATGTGCTTCGGATCACAGTATGATTTTCAAAAGCACATGTTTTAAGACGTTAAAAGAAAAAAGTCCAGACCAGAGCAGGGATTCAAGTATGTAACCTAAACTGCCTCCACTAAGACATTAAGGAGGGAGCTCTAGGCGGACAGTGTGCAGTGCCAGCAGCACCAGATGGTTTGCTTAAATCACAAGCTAATAATCTTCGACTCAGAATCAAAAGGGAACAAGTTATGGCTTCACCACGGGCCGGTTTCCCTAGGCAGCAAAGAGCCTGGGTGCCGCGGGGCTGGCAAAGCTGTGTCTCCACGTTTCCCACACCAAGAGCAAAACACTGTCTGCAGTTTTCAAGATGCTTCTGGAAAATCTTGTTAGAATATATTGGGAAGATAAGCGGCCTAAGTCTCCAAAGAGAAAGGGAAAACAATCAGAAGGAAAAAGGAAGGGCACAAAAAGATTATTTAGAGGTTAGGCATTCACTGATAAGTCAGATTTTCACACGGCAAGTCCACTCGTTTTCCTGATTTCAACAAAATTCTAGATTAAGACACAATCACCAAAAAAAAAAAAAAGTCACCGAGCTCCTGAGTTGAGAAGCCTGACTGAAGCATGAATGAGAAAAGACACACATACCTACACGCACATGTTCCACTACCTTCTCCTAACGAACTGCTGCAGGTGTCTCACAATCAGTACTCATATGAGAATTTGAATTTATAGATTTCCCAAGAGATTTATGCTAGTACTTATATAATAAATCTTCTCTTTATCCCAGTATGTTCTTCTGGCCAACACATGGTACTTCTTTGGTAAGATATACACCAGCAGTGCACTATTTTATGAATATGGAACAGTTACAACTATTACAATAAGAGTAATAGTGACTGATACTATTTGAGTCCTTTGAAATATTCTAAGCACTTTACATGTGTTGTCTCATTAAATTCTCACAAGGATCCTGTGAGGTCGTATTAATATTATCCTCAATTCTACAGAAAAGGGTTTAGTGGGTTTAAGTGCCTTATTCCGGGTCACACAGCCAGAAGAGGCAGAGATGGGATCCCAACTGAGGCAGTGAGGTGCCACTGAGTGCACAGATGATGCTGCTCTGCCATAGGGCATCAGCGTCCAAAAAAGTCCGAAGACAGCTTTCCACAACTGCATCCAATGATCCTTCCGGGGAGCATTCCCAGGCCCACTTCTGCATCTTTCTATCCTTCTTTTCTCCCCTTTTTCTTCCCCCATCCAGATACTTAATCCTCCCCCATGTGCCAGGCACTGTGTTATATTGCCAGGGCTTGACAGACATACACGTTTCCCAACTGCCCTTGCACTCAAGAGTCCACACAAGATACAATCATTCATCAATCACATTCAGCAATGTGAAATCATGAATAGATTCATGTAAGGAAGCACCCAACTGCACTCATCTCACATGCTAGTAAAGTAATGCTCAAAATTCTCCAAGCCAGGCTTCAGCACTATGTGAACCGTGAACTTCCAGATGTTCAAGCTGGTTTTAGAAAAGGCAGAGGAACCAGAGATCAAATTGCCAACATCCGCTGGATCATGGAAAAAGCAAGAGTTCCAGAAAAACATCTATTTCTGCTTTATTGACTATGCCAAAGCCTTTGACTGTGTGGATCACAAGAAACTGTGGAAAATTCTGAAAGAGATGGGACTACCAGACCACCTGACCTGCCTCTTGAGAAACCTATTTGCAGGTCAGGAAGCAACAGTTAGAACTGGACATGGAACAACAGGCTAGTTCCAAATAAGAACAGGAGTACATCAAGGCTGTATATTGTCACCCTGCTTATTTAACTTATATGCAGGGTACATCATGAGAAACGCTGGACTGGAAGAAACACAAGCTGGAATCAAGATTGCTGGGAGAAATATCAATAACCTCAGATATGCAGATGACACCACCCTTAAGGCAGAAAGTGAAGAGGAACTAAAAAGCCTCTTGATGAAAGTGAAAGAGGAGAGTGAAAAAGTTGGCTTAAAGCTCAACATTCAGAAAATGAAGATCATGGCATCTGGTCCCATCACCTCATGGGAAATAGATGGGGAAACAGTGGAAACAGTGTCAGACTTTATTTGGGGGGCTCCAAAATCACTGCAGACGGTGACTGCAGCCATGAAATTAAAAGACGCTTACTCCTTGGAAGGAAAGTTATGATCAACCTAAATAGCACATTCAAAAGCAGAGACATTACTTTGCCAACAAAGTTCCGTCTAGTCAAGGCTATGGTTTTTCCAGTGGTCATGTATGGGTGTGAGTTGGACTGAGTGCCGAAGAATTGATGCTTTTGAACTGTGGTGCTGGAGAAGATTCTTGAGAATCCCTTGGACTGCAAGGAGACGCAACCAGTCCATTCTGAAGGAGATCAGCCCTGGGATTTCTTTGGAGGAAATGATGCTGAAGCTGAAACTCCAGTACTTTGGCCATCTCATGCAAAGAGTTGACTCATTGGAAAAGACTCTGATGCTGGGAGGGATTGGGGGCAGGAGGAGAAGGGGACGACAGAGGATGAGATGGCTGGATGGCATCACTGACTCAATGGACGTGAGTCTGAGTGAACTCCGGGAGTTGGTGATGGACAGGGAGGCCTGGCGTGCTGCAATTCATGGGGTTCCAAAGAGTCGGACACGACTGAGTGACTGAACTGACTGAACTGAAGCAAGCACAGGATGCCAGGAGGATAAGCAGCATAAGGCCTTCATCTGTGCTGTGGGGGACGGAGGGAAAGCTCCCCCAAGGAAGTCAAGGAGCTGGTGCAGAGGAAAACAGCACTCCAGCCCCCAGGCCTGGCGTGTTTAGAAGCCCTGGAGTACGAAAGTGCATGTCTATCTGAGAAGATAAAAAAGATGAAAGCAAAGCCCTGAGAACATGGGAAGAAGGGAGGCCATGTGCAGGGGAGGCAGGAAGTGGTCAGACGTAGAAGGATTGAGAAGGCCTCACGAGGGGTTTGGGCTTTTCTCCCCAAAGCAACAAGAAGGTACCAAAGGACGAAACAGAGGAGCAAGAGGATTTAGAGTTAACATCAGAATGACTAAAACAATGGACTAAGGAATCTAAGCTGAACACAGAGGGGCTAGGATAAAGTGAAAAAAGACACAGGGGCTCTAACGACACAGGAAGACAGCTGTTGTGGGACCCTGAAAGCTGAGGTGACAGGAAAGAGATCTGAGAGGAAGGGGCTGTCACGAGGTGGGTGGAAGTGGATTACAGTAATAAGGTCAAGGATGTCAGATGTGGGATGAAGAAAGGCCGTGGAGGCAGTGACCTCTCGGGCCAGGAATTGGAGAGGACAGACAGATGGGTTATCCATGTGGGTGCTCAAGTCAGCGAGGCAGGAAACACTTCACGGAAAAGCTTCACACCACAGCTGAACAGCCTGAGCCCTGAGGAAGCAGAGGCTCCCATAAGGCTGTGCTGGACAGCGGTATGAAGGGCAGCAGGAAACAGGACAGCTGAGAGTCTGCCCTCCAACTCCAAGGCGCAGAATAAACATTTACTCATCACCAGAAGGGCTTGCCAGGTGGCTCAGAGGTGAAGAAACCACCTGCCAGCTCAGGAGACGCAGGTGCGATCCCTGGGTCCAGAAGATCCCCTGGAGAAGGACATGGCAACCCACTCTAGCATTCTTGCCTGGGGAGTCCCGCAGTCGGAGGAGCCTGGTGGGCTGCTGCCCACAGGGTCGCAAAGCATTAGACACAACGTGGCGACTAAACAATGGCCATGATCACCAGAGAGGGTTGTCGGGAGATCCCAAGGGAAAGGCCAGATTAATAGGCAAACAAGGTCAAAGTGGTTTCAGAGGTAAAGTGAGAACGTGTCTCAGTGCCAGGGCCCAGGGCAGAGTAGACACTCAGTGAGTATTTGCTGAAGGGGTGAAGGAAGAGACATGAATCTGTAAACTCTGGTGATCTAGCAGGAAACATAAAAGGGAAAAGAGGAGCTGAAGAGCTAGGTTAAGGCAAGAAAGCCCTGGAGAGTGTGGCGGTGATGGAGCAGAGCTCAGATGATCAGGGGCTGAGGGAGGCGGTTCTGGTAAAATCCAAGATGAGAAGAACAGTAAAGGTAACTCCACTAGGTTCCCTGAAGAGGGCGGGCACTTCAAAATGAACCAGAGGCTACCAAAACAGGAACATAAAAGTTTTGTTTGTTTAGTTTCCATTTAAATGCACATGACTTATATGATAACATTAGCTTTAACTTCCTATTCTGTTTATTGAAAATAAGATATAAGTGATTCTTGAGGTGACCTAATGGTAACGAAGAGCACTGAATTAAGCAGTATGTTATCTGGGAACTGTCAGATGCCACTGCTGTCTGTTAGCCTCCTGACACTATGAGGATCCCAAACCTTAGCAAAAGTCGCAGACAAAGAAGAAACTGCAGAAACTACCACTTGGCTCGGGGAGTCTTGATTTCTCGCCTTCTGATGCACTGCTGGATTTCTCCAACAGTGCCAAATAAAGTCAGCAAACGATGAGACTCCCCTGGTGGTCCACTGGCTTAGACTCCATGCTCCCAATGCAGTAAACCCAGGTTTGATCCTTGGCCAGAGGGCTAGAGCTCACATGTCCCAACTATAATCTGGTGCAGTGACATGTGTTTTAAAATATATATATATTTTTTAAAAATCAACAAATGACACTTTAAATAATTAATGTGCTCCCATGGGTGAGAAATGTACAAAAGAAAGTTTTCTTTAATGTCCTTCAAAATAGGCTTCACATTCCCCTAGGATGCTCCATAATGTCTGATGCTGCACGGGGCTCCCAAACACCCGTACAGTTAAGGCCAGCTCGCCGAGGAGCTGGATTCACGTTGACTGGCTATGCCCCTCCGCTGGCGGCTGCCTTTAGGTTTCCAGGAATAGCATGCTGTGGCTGACACATCTTCAAATGGAGATAAATTTGAAAAGAGTGGAAACACAATAACGTGAAAGAAATGCTTCTTTTTCAAGCTGTCTCAATTTTCGCAGAGGGTGTGGGTAGATAAGTCCTATATTAAGTACTCATTACTCCACTGTGGAGCCTGAAAACTCAGACATCAATAAAATGTGGGTGCATGTTATCAAAGCAAAGTGAAAACGTCCCCCTGCTGGGAGAACTTCCATCATCTGAGTCACAGAGGCTGGAAAGAGGCTGTGGAGGGGCCAATGTTTATCTCATGATCGATTCTATTTAGGTGATTTCCTGATAACACAACATCAAAACTAAGAGTTCAAAATCTGAAGTAAGCACTGAAAACTTTTTTTTTTTTTTGCAGAGACCATTACTTGATTAATTTCTGCTATCAACTGCTTATTTTAGCAACAACTAGCTTGTACCAGAATCAAGTAAATATAAAGTTACTAATTTCCTGGGTCCACATAAACTGCATGGCTTCTCTTCTACACCTGTGAGAAAGGAGGGTAGAAATAATCTAGATGACATTACATTTTCTTTACCTTTTCTGCACCTGGGTGAGTTAACTCAGGAAAAGAAACACAAAAAGAAGCAGGACAAGACTTCTCCTTGAACTTCGAGCTCTAGTAAGTTCTCTCCTGAAAAAAATTTTGTTGTGCATTGCTGGAAAATCAAAGTGAAAATGTCAGTTGCTCAGGCGAGTCAGACTCTTTGTGACCCCATGGACTGTAGCCCGCCAGGCTCCTCTGTCCATGGGATTCTCCAGGTAAGGATACTGGAGTGGGGAGAGCCATTCCCTTCTCCAAGGGCTCTTTCCGACCCAGGGATTGAACCCGGGTCTCCTGTGTTGCAAGTGGATACTTTACCACTTGAGCCACGAGGGAACAGATACAGAACACACCAGGATACAGAAGACACTAGGAGGGCTGTGCAAGCTGTCTAGGTTTTGGGGAAGACATTTCCTGAAAGTTAGTTGGCTACACATATGTATCAGTTCAGTTCAGTTCAGTCCAGTCCAGTCGCTCAGTTGTGTCTGACTCTTTGCGACCCCATGAATCGCAGCATGCCAGGCCTCCCTGTCCATCATCAACTCGCGGAGTTCACTCAGACTCACGTCCATCGAGTCAGTGATGCCATCCAGCTATCTCATCCTCTGTTGTCCCCTTCTCCTCCTGCCCCCAATCCCTCCCAGCATCAGAGTCTTTTCCAATGAGTCAACTCTTCACGTGAGGTGGCCAAAGTACTGAAGTTTCAGCTTTAGCATCATTCCTTCCAAAGAAATCCCAGGGCTGATCTGGAATGGGTGAATTTAATTCAGATGACCATTATATCTACTACTGCGGACAGGAATCCCTCAGAAGAAATGGAGTAGCCATCATAGTCAACAAAAGAGTCCAAAATGCAGTACTTGGATGCAATCTCAAAAATGAAAGAATGATCTCTGTTCGTTTCCAAGGCAAACCATTCAATATCACGGTGATCCAAGCCTATGCCCCAACCAATAACGCTGAAGAAGTTGAAGTTGAACGGTTCTATGAAGACCTACAAGATCTTTTAGAACTAACACCCAAAAAAGATGTCCTTTTCATTATAGGGGACTGGAATGCAAAAGTAGGAAGTCAAGAAATACCTGGAGTAACAGGCAAATTTGGCCTTGGAATACGGAATGAAGCAGAGTAAAGACTAATGAGTTTTGTAGAATCTAGAAAAATGATACTGATGAACCTATCTGCAGGGCAGGAATAGAGACACAGACATAGAGAACGGACCTGTAGACCCAGCAGGGGAAGGGGAGGATGGGACAAATTGGGAGAGCAGCACTGACATATAGACACTCCCAGGTGTAAACAGACAGCTAGTGGGAAGCTGCCGTGCAGCACACGGAGCTCAGCTGACCCAGAGGGGCGGGATGAGGGGTGGGTGGGAGGCTCAAGAGGGCGGGCATCTATGGGTATGTATAGCTGATTCACTTTGCTGTAAGCAGAAACTAACACGACACTGTAAAGCAATTATCCTCAAATTAAAAATAAAATTTTAAATTTATATGGTCACTTCACAGGGAGAAAACCTTAATTCAACTTTATTACAGAAAACAGCAGTCCTCTTCCTAGCATGAAGTCAGAGCATTTAAGGCTAGAGACCCCTCCTCTAAGGTCAAGTGCACAATCTGCATGAAACAGTTTCAGACTGTTTCCTTAAGTTTTCACCAATAAAAACAAAAACTTATTGACATTTTAACTGGAAATTTTAACGATAATCCCTATCATTTGTACTGCTAAAAAAAAAAAAAGAAAAAATCAAACAGCTACCTAGAAGTAAAAAGTGCTACTTCATTAATTAGAGATACATGTTGTGGAGAAAACATGATTTCAATATAACCCTTGAAAAAATGGTTACAAAGAAAATAATGGCAAAAGACAGTTATTTGTCTGTATAAAAAGTTTATTATTAGCTAAAGGAGAAAAGTAAAAGTGTGAGATTTAATGTCTGGCAATCCAGGGACACAAAGACGGAACTCACACGTGAGCATGCACACACTCATACACACCATACAGGATTGTTCTGGCCTGGCCATAATAAATGAGGCTCAACATCTGTGTCCTGCCTTTACAGAAAACCAGAACACCTGTGGGGGTGATAATCGACTCCACACAGGTGACAGCAGAGAGGCCTAGAGGCACTAGGGGCCTCGCCCTCCATCACAGCTAATAAACCGAAGACGGCACAGCACCCATGTCACCTGATTCTGGCTCAGAGCCCTGTGCACCTTCACTCACTCAAGAGGGTGGAGGCCATAGGCAGAGACCCGTGAGCACCGAGGCAGAGCTTGGGCCACGCCACACACAGACACACACACACACAAACACAGACACAGACACAGACACACACACACAGACACAGACAGACACAGACACACACAGACACACACACACACAGACACACACACAGACACAGACACACACAGACACAGACACACACACACACAGACACACACAGACACAGACACACACAGACACAGACACACACAGACACACACACACGAGAACTCTCTGCTGTGCAAGAGCAGCCCCGCTGTGCGGATTTCTCTAGGAAAATAGGTTTCATTAAAAACATCCAGGGAGGCGCAGCCAAGGGGAACATAAACTGCATATAAACACCAGCGGGAAGCCATCTGGCTCCTACGACTGTACCTTTGTCTGCATTTTGGATGACTGCCTCTGTCGTCAATAACTCAGTTTATCAGACTGCTCAGGAGAGTCCAGGGTAAGGGCCAAACACCCGAGAACGCAGTACGAGCAAATGGATCTGTCACAGACCTGCCAGAAAGATTCCATAAGCGCCTCCCAGTACAGCAGCAGTCACATGTGGTGGATACAAGCTTAAAAACCGACAGCTTGGAAATCCAGTATCTACAGACTGCGGCCCTCAACTCTGGGCTCAACGTGAGGCATGCCAAAGTTTTATTCCTTCTCCACTGCAGTCACTATTTTCATTTAACTTCTGAAAATGCAGATGTGGTCTTTTTGTTGAATAAAAAGAAAAAAAAAAATCAAGCTGAAATTCAGAAACAGGTATTTCCTGAAGTTCCAGGATAATATAAGCATGCACTATAAAATAATCAGAAAGTTTCTAAAAGGAAGACAGGAACAGAGAAAGACAAACCGAAGTCGTCTTTTAAAAAATTATTTCACGAATTAAAGTGATTCTTAATTTCTTTTTAAGAATTACTTTACAAATTACTGATGAATATAGGGATTTTTGGGGGGGGAATCATAACCATCACATGTGGTTATTTCCTGGGGGCTTCAGTTTTCCTAATTTCTTTAGCTGTTGTCTACTGACCCCATCTGGCAAAACTAGACAGGAAGTTATACTGGCCCAAGCTTCTGGCAAATACAAATTATTCATTTTATGTAGGAAGAAACTAAGAAAACAGAAGCTCAGGGTGGAAGAATTTGAGGGTTTCTTAGTTTAACCCTTCTACAATACATATGGTAAGAGGGGAACCCCATAAATAACAAAAGGTCACGGCATTCTATTAATAACTGGAAGACTTCACCTTGCTGCCTTTTCCTTGTTATCATAAAGATGCTTGTTAGGATTCTGATCTGCTATTACAAGTTTTATTAAAACTGAGATCTCTGCTTGCTTGCTTGTTCAATAATGATACAAAGATTAATTATTTCAAAAGTGTATGCAGCATAACTGGATAAGATTTTAAATAGAACAAACTTAAGTTTTTAAGTACAGAGTTAGTAAATATAGAGAAATGTCAGTTTAAACCATGCAAATCAGCCTTGAGATCATAGGTTGGTTATTGCTGTCTCTCATTCTTACTGTCAACATTCAGAACCAGTTTCTAACTAAAAGGGGATAAAAATTACAAGGAGAGACTGAAGGACAGTTTTTAAAACACACCGAGTTCCATTTTAATTTACATCTGACTTATTCCGCATTTGTGAAGGTGACTACAGCATTCAAACAGTTTCAACTCTTTTTTGAATGTTCGCTGTCTGAGACACTTGAGTCTTTAGACTTGCTGTTATTTGAACATATTTGGGTGATTTCCACTACTAAGTGGACTGAAATGCAGAATAATACTGGGTTGCCATCACTGCAGACTGTATCATTCCTTTAACTTAACACGCATTTCATACATCTCTTGAAGATCAAAAGGAGAAGTCTAAACACAGAGATTTCTGCTACGGCTGGGCACAGCCGTTTAACTGCTTCTTTCAACCAGCCAGAGATGGCAGGACCCTCCTTTGAAGTGGCAGCACTGGTGGCCTTTGAAGTCCCCTGTCAACTGCAGAGAGGCTCTGGTGGGGCTTGTCTTGTAGCCAGCTGTCACCGTGAAGGCAGACGTGACGTATTTCCAGCAGTCTCACTTCAGTCTGTCAAGTGCCTCATTTCATAACCAGTCACCGTAACAAAGGACACCCGAACTCTGACACCAGGGCAACCATCTTCAATGAGACTTACTAGGTGCATCTTGAAGGCGCCTAATTTAAATACTGGAATGATTACACACGGCGAAGAGATCATGGCTGCGAATTTAACTGTCACATCTCCTCAGACCCTTGAACGTTAAACACGTACCTTCCATATGTTTATCAATAAAATGTTACATGACAACAGCATCTTCAATCTTTGCACTGATGAAAAATGATGACGTCTGCAGAAATCAGTGAACTGCTTTAAAAGCACAGTTTACGTTGCCGACAACCAAACTTTCTTACGTTGTTGTTCAGCTGCTCAGTTGTGTCTGACTCTCTGCAGCACGCCAGGCTTCCCTGTCCTTTACTTCACAAACCCCTATTCTGGAGTTTGTTCAAAGTCATGTCTATTGCGTCGGTGATGCTATCTATCTCATCCTCTGCTGCTCCCTTCTCCTTCTGCCTTCAATCTTTCCCAGCATCAGAGTCTTCCAATGAGTAGGCTCTTCCCATGAGGTGGCCAAAGCATTGGAGCTTCAGCATCAGTCCTTCCAATGAGTAATCAGGGTTGATCTCCTTTAGGACAGACTGTCCTTGCTGTCCAAGGGACTCTCAAGAGTCTTCTCCAGCACCACAGTTTGAAGGCATCAATTCATATAACATCTCATATTTCCCCATTATTTCACAGCATACGTTTCTAGTCATTTACTAAAGCTGTCCAAACTATCTTCAAGAGGAAAACCTCAAAGTAAATTGGAAAATTATGGACAGACTACACTCCTGCACTGACCTAAGACATGCTCTCGGAGAATGAAGAATCCAGTGGCCGGAATGATGACCACATGGCCTGCCTGTTAGTAGGCTGTGGCAGCCTCAGCTGATGCAGATGCTACAAATTCCAGGCCAGGTGAGGGGAGGGGAGAAGGATTTCCTCAAGTGACAAGGATGAAAACTTGTATGAAGCATACGTATGAAAATGGTTACTTAAACATGTCATCACTGTTGCCGGATCAACCAGGTAGGGTCTATGGATTCTAGACTTCTTTGGGGCCTTGGACTGGTGGGACCAGCCCTCCCTAAGGGGCAGTCAAGGGCCATGGTGGAGACAAGAGAAGTGTCAAGGATGCTGATGTCTACTGACTGCCTGTCTCTAAGTGCTGTATACACACAGCCGCTCTTCACGTGGCAGGTGCACTGCATTATGCCAGCACCCGTCCAGCACTACGTACACACCAGTGCCCTTCTCTGACCGCTCAAGGAGCTGAGGCAAAGCAACTCGCCTGAGGTCACAACCTGTAAGTGGTGGATCTATAATTCCAGCCAAGGCCTCTAGCTCGAGAGCCCAGTTCTTAGCCACCAGGCACGACGGTTTCCCTGCAGCTCTGGAGGGGCCTCTGAACCAACGTCACAGCACAGAGTCTCGGCACCTGAGCTGTCACTCCTGCCTTTCTCGGACTCAACTCCCCTCCCACCAACAGCGCCTACATTCTGTAGGATAAGAGCGCTTTCTCAGATGAGATGAAAAAGCCTGAGAAAAAGACTGGTTGGAGGGTGAGAAATCAAAGAGCTCTGGATTTGGATGGCTTCCGATTGAGATGGCAGTGAAATACTGAAGTAAAGATACACAGCTGATATGAAGGAGACTTTGCTTGCATCTTAGATGAGAGAGCCGGGCTGAAAAGACAAACCTGATGTGGTCACAATTCTACTACCATATAATACAGCTAACATTCTTCAGCAAAGCCTAAAGAATAACCTAGAATGGATAAACAAACAAAACCTCTTCTTTGCCTGACACTAAATAAGACTGAGTGCGTGCATAAGCCACTTCCTCCAGGAAGCCTTCTGTGGATCTCTCTGCACTGGATTACATGCTGCCCTTCCGCTTCTAGTTTTTATTTTAAGTGAAAGTGGGTTTATTTAGAAAGACATTCACATTTCATGGGCACAACGCTGTCCCTCTCAGAAGGTGAGAGTGGCCCTTCTTCTTCTACTTGTAAAGCCCTCTATTCAGATCCTGATCAGCGGCACTTAGCAATCTGAACCATGATTAAAGACAGGTTCATTCTCCAATCGTTCCCAGTAAACGTGGACTTCCTGAGGCACAGGCTGTATCCCGTACCTTCTTGTTTTCAATGCTCAGTATCTGGAAAAATATATGGTATTCAATAGATGCTTATGGAAAAGGCAGCATAAGTGAAAGTATTTTATTTTCTGAGCATGACTATCAATTTAAAAATGAGGAAAATATAATTTGCTCTAAATACTCAGATCAGTACATGATTAGGTTTATAAAACCAGATTACAAGCTATCCCTTTTGGCAGCAGCTGAAAGTAAGAAGCCAATGGGAAGGCTGGGGAATCCAGTCACAGGCCCATTGCCACGCCGTCTTCTCCAGGCCGCCCAGCTACCAGTCCTGCTTCATGGCGCTACCTGGTCCGTGTGAAACAGTGCTCGCCCCATCACGGCGATAACTGCTATGGAACTGACTGGGTAGACTCACAGCTGTAGGGGATTTAATAAATCCTTAAGAATAAAAACTCTGATGCTGGCAGAGATTGAGGGCAGGAGGAGAAGGGGACAACAGAGGATGAGATGGCTGGATGGCATCACTGACTTGGTGGACATGAGGTTGAGTGAACTCCGGGAGTTGGTGGTAGACAGGGAGGCCTGGCGTGCTGCGATTCATGGGGTTGCAAAGAGTCGGACATGACTGAGCAACTGAACTGAACTCAAGAATAAAAGCAGGACACCTGGCAGCAGCCACTGTGCAGACCCCACCCGCCGCATCCAGCGTCCACTTCCTCTGCAATCACACCTGACAAACCAGAGTGAGGAAGACAGAACCGCAGAGAAAAATTTACCGCCTTCAGAAGTGACAATCGAGCAGAAGCAAGCAGGTGAACTGTAATGAGGCGTGTGCTGCCCATATGC
This sequence comes from Oryx dammah, assembly GCF_014754425.2. Taxonomy (NCBI): domain Eukaryota; kingdom Metazoa; phylum Chordata; class Mammalia; order Artiodactyla; family Bovidae; genus Oryx; species Oryx dammah. The sequence goes on from NW_024070213.1 coordinate 12,024,839, forward strand.
ACCAGGGACGACACAAAACGAAGCTGCATCACGTTTCAGTGACTGTGCTGCCCATTTTCACACCAAAGAACCAAAAACTACTGGCAAGGAGGTGCGCCTGCCTCTCCCTTCTGCCAGCCTGGCTGACCGGGAAGGGAGAGGACTTGCAAGCTGAAGGGAGCACCTCGAGGGACGACAAGGGGACCTGGAGTGGAGACGACACTGGTCCAAGGTGTCCTACAGGCTATGAAACGCACTTCAGTCAGGTGTCACTTTTTTGTTCAAATAATTTAAAAAATCTGCACAATTTTAATATGCAAATAAATTTTTTTTTAAAAATCCATGTTAAAAATAAAAAAATTCTAGAAAACCATTGGTAAAACCTCATTATCTTCTACGTCAAGAATTTACACTTAACACATATGCCAAACATATATGCAAAATGGCAATTTGAAAAAAAAAGTACTGCTATTAAAAATGAGCTCTGAAAGTAAAATAGGTAGTACTGACATATATACACTACCATGTGTAAAACAGATGGCTAGTGAAAAGCTGTTATATAGCACAGGAAGCTCAGCTTGGTGCTCTGTGGTGACCTAGAGGGATGGGATGGGATGGGATGGGATAGGGGGTGTCCAAGAGGATAGGTGTATACATATAGCCAAGTCACGTGGCTATACAGCAGCAAACTGTATTGCTGTATATCACAACATTATAAAGCAATTATACTCCAAAAAAAAAAGGGGGGGATTTTAAAAAAAGTAAAACTCAGAACTTGTGCACGTTAGTCATATTGAGAGCAGATATTTTCATTGCTCAAAATATTAAAAAATATACTTTAGGAACAGATATAAACCCAACTTACTGAGTGACAAGGAAAAAGTCTTGCTATTTTAGAGGCATTCTTTAACATTTAGTTAGCAATGTGCTCTTTCAGAAAATAAATTTACTCTGGAAGAATATCAGCAAAGATATTTACAACATTCAAGTGCTAAAAAGCAAAAACAAAACCATGTCCAAAATTTTAACTTCACAGTAACACTGCTGAAGGTAGACGTTGCTTCTACCGCCTGGCAACTCTGAAAC